>NW_001834638.1:0-67407 GCF_000150035.1 Vanderwaltozyma polyspora DSM 70294
GCATGTACATATGTTTCTGTGGAGTTCAGTCCCACTCGTCAACTCCATTTTTTTTTAATCAGACTTTACCTTTTACTGTACTGCATTTTTACATCCCCCCGTAAAGCCACTCTGACCCTCACCATCCCCCATAATACAAAAATGCTATATCATTTGGTGTGATTCTGTATAGAGAGATAGATAAAAGCTATTAACTGGAAACTTTAGCTATTAGTGGGGGTTTCATTATTTGTAGTTTATTGTATTGTATGGTATTACATTTTTTTTCATTTTTGTTTCACATATTTTTTTTTTTTTATTTTTTTTTTTTTTGGAAATTTAATACCTAAATTAGTGCAAAATAGGGATAAAAGTTAGATCCAATTTTATCACAACGGCTGAGCTAAACTCGTATTAATAAGGAAGATAAATTAAAATAAAGTAAAGTAAACTGAATTCAAGTAAAGTATAATAAAAGGCAAAATTGCTAAAATCCTGAAACAAGTTTATATCAACAAAAATACTACAGAATTGTATTTTATGATACTACGATACAATTTAAATTGCAAGTTAAGTAACATTTTTCATTTAAACTTACTTTTTATATGCCTTCAGGGAATAAACAATTAGGTAATGGTAACCGTACCGATGCATCAAAGGATAAAGATGCTTTATATCAATTGAGAAAAGTATTTAAAAATACTCTGATCATAAATCCAAATAAACAAAGTCATAGCCACCAACACCATGAACGTTCCCAAAATCAAAAAGTTTCAAATAATAATAACAATTCTAAACAGAGAAATAATATCAATCCTAATATAACCACATCGAATAAATCAAAGGACAATAAGGTGGAAAATGATAACAATAACATAGAATTACCTTATAAATATGATCAATTGATAGAAAATGCAGTTTTTAAAACTTCAGATAGAATCATAGATGATATTTTAATAGACTTATCGTTTATTAATTCAAGTGCAGATGAAATTAAAGAACTGGGCTTAAATAAAGGTATTCTAAGATTACCAACAACAGATTATTCAAAGTTTAGGTCTAGTTTCTCCGAGTATAAAATTATTAACCTCTCAAACAAGAATAATCTAATTAACTATCGATTTGAATATGAATCAAAAACAAATCATCAAGATAATAAAATTTTGGAATTTTTTTCAATACTACATAAACCCAAAGACGCTAGTAACTTAGATTATGAAAGCATGGCAAAATTTTGGTCACAGAATGAATTTTACCACCTAAAAGTTTCAATTAAAACAAGAAACCAATTAGAGCTAAGCAAAAAGCATACTCCAATTCAGCATTTTTACGTCATTGATGAATTTAATGAAGAAGACAAATTAGATTTTATAAATTTTAATCCCGATAATCCAAATTTGTTAGACTATGCCATTTTCATCTCTAGTAACACCAATAAAGTTGTATTAGTTGAAATTTTCAAATCTGAATTTAATTTAAATGATAAATTGATCATTTTGGATGACCTTCAAGTATTAAACAATTATGAAAAATATAAGAATTCAAACCATAAACTAAAACTACCCACTCAGACAGATGTTTTGCTGGTATTAATGTATTGTTTTAATAAGCAACAAAATTTTGATAATATTCATAGTAGTGAGGATGAAATAAAACTGAAAGATAGTAAAGCAATAAAGATTAGTTTAAATCCTTCTTGGTTAACAGAAAGATTTTCCTTGAAATTTCAAGAGGATGAATCATTGATATTCATGAATTTGAGAAATAACTTGAATTTAATAAAAAAAGAGAAAAGAAGATTCGATGTTTTTACAAGATGTCTTTTAGAATTATTTGTTCTAATTAAGTCAGCTCCGCAAAAGCTAGTTAAATGTAATAGTAAGGATACCAATATCATTAAAGTAGTCGATACCATCTCAATCAATAGCTCTCTTTCATTCTGGTCACAAATATTGGGGGAATATAAATCGATATTGTCACAAAACAATTTTAATCAATATTCCAAGCATGCAGAATTCATAAATTTATCGATACTGCCAACGTATACCGAATCTGAAATAGTGAAAAACTATGAAATATTAACAATTTTAAATCCAGATAAAATTGGAGTATATTTTGATTCATTAAAATTTGTTTCACAATGTTTGACGCAATATGAAAATCTAGCGGATTATGTTAATAAAAATGAAATAATTGGCAATGAAGAGTTCAACCAATCTCTGAAGATATTCAAAATGGATAAATTAGAATTCACGAATTGTTCAGATTCTGTTTTATGGGAGAAATATCTGACGTATTATGAGGACAAGAATTTTGATTATAATCATGCAATCCTGAGAAATAGTATTAAATCATTGTCAATAGTTAAAAATTCCCCAATTTTAAAATTCTTATGCAAATACGAACCATATAAAAACCCAGACAATGCCTTTGTTACATTAAATATCCATGAAAGTGTGGATTCGGATACTATAATAGTTTCATATACAACAAAGATAAATGACATGAAGGACAAGAAACAACATTTGGATAAGGCATTACTGACAATTGCCATTGATAGAAAGGATTTATCATTATTTCATACATTATATGAAAATTGTAAGGATTTTGTAAATCTTTATCATTCGATGAACATTGAATATAAAACAGCATTACAAGCTATCGATTCAAGCGAATTGAATAGTGACAATGAATTAATCTTATCTTTTAAAAAGAGATGGTATAGAATAGATGTAAACAATGATACATTCGGAGATGATACTGTTAATTTATTAACATTGAGGAAAGTCATGATGGTAATATCTTCAAACAGAAACTCATTATTGTTGAACAATTATATCGAATATGGTATTGTGAATCCTAAATTTTTACCATCAAAGAGCTGGCCTGTTGGATTAAATAATATTGGGAATACGTGCTACTTGAATTCCTTATTACAGTATTATTTTGCAATATCACCGTTAAGAGAATATTTAATAAATTTTAATGACATCGAACTTGATGGGAGAGAAATGAAGAACTTAGAGAAACGGAGGGTAGGAGGAAGAAATCTATCTATTGCTGAATTTCACAGATCGATCCAGTTTGTTTATCAATTACGCGATTTATATGGCGAAATGGTACATTCTTCATCAAGGAAAGTTAGTCCTAGATTGCAATTAGCCTATTTGGCATTTGCACCTTCAGATACTCCAATCGAATTTAGAGATGGAATTCAAAATGCAATTGGCAAAAATGATTATTACAGTGACAAAACCAATGGCGGATCAGAATCAAGTAGCATTAAGGGTTTAAATTCAAATCTAAATTCCGATTCCGATGCTGATTCAAGTTTAGATTCCGATTCTGAAAGTTCATTGCTTACATTTGATAATTTACCTATTATAAAAACTTCTACAACTAATCTACCAACTTTAATCCCTAAGATTAGCTCCTCGCAGTTGGAAACAACACTAGAAATGGGATCACAACAAGATGTGACAGAGTGTATTGAAAATGTCCTTTTTCAAATTGAGGCTGCATCAAATCCTATATCTATCGATGAAGACAATGAACAAGTAGATCTGGTCAAACAGTTGTTTTTTGGTAAAACTGAACAGAAAATTAAGCCCTTTAATGAAGTTTCTAAAGTTCATCCTAAGAGAGAAAGATTTTTATCACTTCTAGTGAGTGTCTCTGATAAGCCAAGAGATATATATGACGCATTAGATACTTATTTCAAGGATGAAGTATTTGATATGGAAGAATATGGTAAAGTGAAAAAAAGTTTAACAATTTCGTCATTTCCTACAATCTTACAAGTACAAATCCAACGTGTGTATTATGATATAGAAAAAGGAGTGCCCTTCAAGGATTTGGAACCTTTACGTTTTTCTGAAAGCTTATATTTAGATCGTTATGCTAACGATATCGATGAAAAATTAGCGGAGAAAAAGATTGAAGTAGCTTCTTTGAAAAAGCGTCTAAAAGGATTGATAACTATTAAAAAAGAATTAGAGAAAAAAAATGACAATGTTGAGATTAGAACGATTTCAAAAGAGATAAATGATGTTGAGACGAAAATTGATACTGCATTCTCTGAATTTCACAAACACGGATATTCTTTATTTGCAGTATTTATTCATAGAGGACAAGCAACATTTGGCCATTACTGGATATATATAAAAGATTTTAAAAATCATGGGACATGGAGAAAATATAACGATCATGAAGTCACAGAAATACTTCCAATTGAAGTATTTAATTTTTCCGAAGGTAATAGTTCTACTCCGTATTTTCTTGTGTACATCAAAAATGGTAGTGAATTTGATGTCGAACCTTTGAAAAGAGAAGATATGAATAAAGCACAACAAATGAAGTAGACAAATATCATATTTGCTGCACCAAATAGATACTTTAATTATATGTTAATTCATTAAACTTTTTTTGCCTCAGTTCTTTTTATTTTTTTTTTTATTTTATTTTTTCTACCTTTTTTTTCTAGTCATGAATATAGTTAATTTGTATAGTTAATTTGACATGCTCTGGGTGTCTAAACCCATAGCATGCTATCCATTATATGCCTAGAAAATGGTATTAATCTTCAACTAAACAATTTCTTACAAAAAAAACAGTTGGTCATCGAAACAATAATGGTGTTATTTAATCGACTGTTCGATATTAAATTGCTGACATCAGATCTGTTTCAAAAGAAGAACTAAAATTCAAATTTCGTTTTTAGTGATGTTGGTTTTTGGCAAGATTTGACGGACTGGAAAATATATTCGAAATCCGGATGAGAAAAAACAACTAGTTACTTAATATAATCATAATTTACTATTTTACAAGATCGAACTAGTGGTGCTGAAATTTTGAATAAACTTAAGATTGGGTGTACTTGGAAGAGATTGATCTAATATATTGATCTTTTTGGTTTTGAATTAGCCGTTACCGTGAAGACATATTTATTAGTAGAGCTGGCATCGAAATGTCATCATTGCAACGTCGTAGATTAAATCGTATCAATTCTGATACAGCCGAATCTTCTAATGATGATGAAGAAAGATCTAAATCTACAAAGATTGCTTATGATCCAGAAGAAGCTAAACTAAAGGATGATGTTACTGTACCAACGTTAACTTTGATGGAGGAAGTTGTCCTGCTTGGGTTAGGTGATAAAGATGGATATTTATCATTTTGGAATGACAACATTTCATATACATTACGTGGTTGTATTATAATTGAGTTGGCTTTAAGAAATAAAATACGTATTTTAGACGATCCAGCCAGGAAAAGATTCGATCTTTCTGAAAGATTAGTCGAAGTCGTAGATGGAAGTAAAACTGGTGAAGTTTTACTAGATGAAGCTTTACAATTAATGAAAAATGACGAACCTCTATCTATTGCTAATTGGATAGATTTATTGAGTGGTGAAACTTGGAATTTCTTCAAGATTAATTATCAATTAAAACAAGTTAGAGAAAGAATTTCAAAAGGTTTAGTTGATAAAGGTGTATTAAGAACCGAAATGAAAAATTTCTTCTTATTTGATATGGCTACACATCCAGTAACTGATACAAGTTGTAAAGAAGCAATCAAGAGAAGAATTTTATCTGCATTAGTTTCAAGAACTATGGAGTTGAATTACAATGAATATTTCCCTGAAACAACCCAATACAAAGTTATAAGGACCATTGCATTAATCTGTAGTTCTTATGCTGCAAATGTTTTAGAAAATGTTTTAAGTTCATTAGAATATGAAAAGAGAGACAATGCTATTGCAAGATCGGAATCTATCCTGTCAGAATTTGCTCAATACCCATTTAAATTGGATAAAGCTTCTGATATCAAAGTCTCGATTAATCTATCAAAGTTGGTAGAAGACGAGATTGCACAAAATCCAGGCTCTGCATTACAACTGGAGGCTGTTGCTGGTGTTTTCGATGTTTTCTCAAAAATGGATATGATACTATAGATGATTATGATTAAATATCAAAATAAATTAACACCATATCACTGTAAGTAAAATTATATATATATATATATATATAAGGATATAAATTAACAAAATATTTAAAATAGAGAAGAACCAGATTAATCAACATTATTTCAAGACGTAGTTCTCTCTCTAGGGCATCACCCCCCCCAGAGAATGGATAAGTAGTTGGTTAACCCCTATATAGAATTGTTAAGTAAACGGATAAGAGAATATAAATCATCAATACGGTTTAAGAAGAATTGAGGTCAATCTAAATCAAAAATAAATTACTTGAAATAATAAATAAGGGCTAAAATACATTAAATAATAAACAAATAATGCTTTATAGAGCTACTAAATAAAACAATTTATCAATCAGTATTCTATTTTGGTTGACGAACAGCACAACCAAATTTATAAATGATTATACTATCTAAGTCCCAAATGCCACCAGTTGCAAAAACATCACCTTTAACCACTTCTAAAGCCTGTTCTTTGGTGTCAGCTACAATTTGCAAGTGAGAACCAGCAAATGATCCATCATCGTTATAAATAGCACCAGCACATTTTAATTTACCTTGTTCAACTAAAGGTGGGATGCCTGCTAAATGTTGTGGTCTTAATTCTGATCTATCAGACCCTTTTTTATCATTTATAATGACACACCATTCAACCATCTTCAATATTAGTTGCAAATTATGATTCAATCTTTTATGCGTTGATCGACCTTTGATAATAAGATGGCCATGTTGATTAGAAATCGGCAATGGGTCTTATATAGTTCGAAATATCAGTCATTATGATTTCGGCCTTAAACATACAGACGAACAATCGTATTAGTAATGATGTACTTTTTGACATGATATTTTGAAGATACTTAACAATGCAATTAGTTAACTCAATTATCAATTCTGTTCATATACAAAGGTGTCTGTTACATATTACAATATGGATGAGCATATATATGATGTTGACAGAACTGTTAAATAAACGAATTACAGAATATAAATCATCAATATGGTTTAAGATGAATTGATGTCAAACGAAGTTAAAAATAAATTACTTGAAATAAATTATGGCAGAAATACATTAAATAATAAATAAATAATGCTTTACATAGCTACTAAATAAAAAAAGTTATCAATCAGTATTCTATTTTGGTTGACGAACAGCACAAGCAAATTTATAAATGACTATACTATCTAAGTCCCAAATGCCACCAGTTGCAAAAACATCACCTTTAACCACTTCTAAAGCCTGTTCTTTGGTGTCAGCTACAATTTGCAAGTGAGAACCTGCAACTGATCCATCATCATTATAAATAGCACCACCACATGTTAATATACCTTGTTCAACTAAAGGAGAGATGCCTGCGAAATGTTGTGACAATAATTCTGATCTATTAGATCCTTTTTTATCATTTATAATGATACACCATTCAGACATCTTTAATATTAGTTTCAAATTATAATTCAATCTTTTGTTTGTTGATAAATCTTTGATAATAAGATGGCAATATTGATTAGAAATTGGCAATGGGTCTTATATAGTTCGAAAAAGGCATGGCAAGAATGTAATTAAATTCCTGGAAATTGGACGAATTTGGTTAAAAATTAGGATTTCTTACGGCTTAGTAATAATGTTTTGGACGACAGCTGTTGTGACCTAAAATATGGGTAATATATTCCTAGGTTTACAGGATATTGTCATGACGCAATGATTGACAGTTGCTGTAATGACAAGGCGCAATCGAATATAACTAATTTAATAGATTGTTAATATGATTATTAATGTCAGGTTACAATCGACAATCATGATAAGTAAGTATGATTAGTAAAGATAACCAGTGATTATAATTAGTAATTATAAAAAAGCAACTACAAAAACAAACTATAACCAAGCAATTGATAACATACAATTGAATCAGCGGTAGTGAAGTGCAAAGGACTAATTAAGAATTGATTAATAATACTTAGATCCTGGAATTGGATCTAAACATATAAAAAGGACATGTTATTTTGGAATATCGAAATATTATCTGTCCAATTTATTATTATATATTTATTTAGTTCATTTATAAGACAGTACGGAGAAATAAAATAAATATTATTATAACTTCAAAATCATCTTGAATAAATCACTATAATGAATAACTCAGATATTAATTTAGCATCTGAACAACAACAAATATTCAAATTTAGATTTGGATTCAGATTTAAATATATGCTGTCTTGGTTAGTTTTAGGTTAATTATTTACTAGACTGTAGTATATTATTATATTAAGGGTGCTTCCGTGATCACCTGACAATCCCATGGATATCATGTGACCTAGTGGGAATTCTTGTAGAGACAATCCACTGTCTTGCCTAACTCTAAGTAACAGTCGTTATGATGTCGGGCTTAAACACACACACACGAACAATCGTATTTAATAGTGATGCACATTTTAACATGAAGCACTTTTTAACATCATGTTTTGATAATGCCTAACAATTCAATTTACTAGCTCAATTGCCTATTCTGTTAGTATACTAAGGTGTGTGTTTGCTTTACAATATGGATGAACATATAAATGATGTTCAAACACAGCTTAGCAATCTTAAGATAGGTGAAGACAACCCATCACGTAAAGTCAAACAAAATAAATCGCGACCAAAGAAGAATGTGATTAATATAATTCCTTTTCATCGATTTGTTCATTCTAATGCAAGGTCCTTCCCTCAAAAAACCAAAGATCTATTTTTAGAATCGAAAACAGTTGCCTTCTTTCAGAAGGATCAATTGTTCATCAATGTAGAAGATGCTGCTTTACCACTTTTGAAGAAAGATATAGCAAACATCTCAGGAAAGAGTGTTTTAAACTCAAAGAAATACAAGCTTCCTTATCTTGGTTCTGATCTGTATGCATCGACTGATAAGTATGGTCCTTTACCAGAAGATGTATTAGATAGCCCAAAACCATGTTTCGATTTTATAAGGCATTGGGAAAATGAACATAGAGGTGAGCATTATGGAGCACACGCTGATTACACCATTTTATCTCCAAGACATCATATCACTGAAATTGTAATGAGTTTGTTTGAAGATGAAAAAAATTGCAGTGTCTATTTACTCTGCACATATTTGAAAAATGGTATTATTTTGTTATCCAAGGATGATGCATCTTCTTCAAGTAATTCAAACACTACTGGTCTTAACTCTAGTAATCCTATGACAAGGAAGATATGTTATTCAGGTTTTGCATTTGAAGATTTAGTTTTAGAAGATATAGCTGAAAATGCAAGACCAATATTTTCAGTTGTAGAGAGTAAATTAACGGAAAGCATTAATTTGCTACTACGTAATGAGTTGGACGGTTACAATAATGTAACCAACATGTTCACTGAACTGAAATGTTTTGCACCATTAAAATGCATGTTTTCAGCATAGAAAGAAGTACTCAAAACATGGGTCCAAACTGGATTGATACCCGAGTCTGATATTGTCATAGGTATTAGAGATACTCAATCCGGGCTTCTTGAAGATTTAGTATGGTATAACAGAAAAGATTTATGCCGTACTTTCAATAATCCAAGTCTTCCACCAGCACCAAGTCATTTCAATTTCAATGCAAATATTGCAGTGGAATGGTTAAAATTCACAATGGAGAGTATAGTTAGTCTAGTTTCTTCAAGCATAGCTGATTCAAATCATCCATGCTCATTCAAATTGAAGATAGATAACCATAAAACAATATCCATTCAAAAATTATCGAGAATTCCACAGACGGTCCAACGACAGATTCCTAAGGAATTCGTTTGAAATCCAAAACTTGCCGTTGAAAATTAATTACCAATAATTTAATAGCATTATACCACATGTCTTAGAACTACTGAAGTTATATATAGATATCTAATGAACCATAAGTTACGTTCGCATCAATTTTTTAATCACATTGATTTATAGCTAAATATTTTTAATAATTACTTTCATTATATCCGAGAAAGCTCATCTCAAGAAATATCTGAAAAATGTTGAAATAAATGCAATACTAGACATGAACTTAATAGTACAAGAAGTGAAGAAAGTAAATCCAGGAGACCAGAGATGATACATCGCAATGTGGGTTCTTAGGTATCAGTATAGTTTAGATGATGGTTCAGTGGAAAAAATATCCTGCTGCATACGGAATGAAGAAACATATTATTTGGGGAGATCGAGCAAGAATCAATTGTCAGTCAGAAATGATAAAAGCATATCAAGACAACAGATATCAATACAATGGGATAGGGATAAGGATTGTATTATGGTGAAAAATCTTGGAAAAGTTACTATGGTAGAAGAAAGATATTTATCAGATGGTGAAACTCTAAGTTTTCAGTCAAAGAATGATTTAGTTACAATGAAGATTGGTACTACACCAATAGTGGTAAATCTAAGCTGGGAGGTTAAAAGATGCAATTATATGAAGACTGATATGGATATGGTACACTTGTTGCAATCTTATGGTTTCCAACCGACTACAATTGAAAATTCACATTCTTTGGATATGATAATTCAGAATGACGTTACCACTATTAGTGATAAATACTTGAAGTGTTATTCGATGATTCATGATACTATTTTGATCAATTCGAAAACTCTAAGAGATATCCTAACAAATAATATAATAATGACGAAAAAATTTGACAGCTATTGGGTCAAGCTTAATAGCCATGAATCAAATATTCAAAACCATACAATTAATGTTACGAAACTAGCGAAATCTTTAAAGGGTATGCATATGTTTTTACTTGATCCAGAGTCTTACAACTGTGAATATTTTGAAAAGTTTTTGGAGGAGATTGGTTGTATTCCAAGGAAATTTTTAAATATCAATGATTTGGAGACCTATCTCGAAACTCAATTCAAAGGTGGCGAGTTCCTCTTGTTATCTTCTGCTAAATTAGAAAATCAGTCTAGGTTGGAACGATTTATTTCAATTCCTTTAGAATCATTTTTAGATAAGTTATTATTTTTAGATCTTGATTTTGGTCAATCAATCAATAGATCCAAAGAAGAATCTAAAAATGTAATAGAACCTGTCTTAAAAGAAGTTGGAGTGGAACAGACAACTGAGGCGGTACCTATAAGTAAAAATGTTGAAATTTATGAACCTCAACCTAAAAAACGTCGTTTAAATCGTTCAAGAGTCAAGCCTCTAGATAGTTTGAATTTTTTTGCAGGAGGTGTCACTTCAATAGGAGCGTCTCAACTTCCTTTGCCAGTTGAAGAGGCTAACAACATAACTAGAAAAAAAGATAAAGAAGTTATTAAAAGTCAGGGAAAAGGGGAAATAAATATAGAAACTGAAATGGATGAGTCAGGAAACGGTGAATTACTATCTACTGCATCAGAATTCAAGAAACCAAAGAGCGATGTACAACACAAACTGGAAAAAAGAATGCAGGTTGCAATTGACAGATCACCAGAAAAGATTAAAAAACCTAAACTTGAAGAAAATATTTCTATTCAACAACTGCTTTCTAACAAAGTAAAGTCAACTTCAGACACAAGTAGTGTATTAATTGAAACTCAAATTGCAAAGGAAAGTAATACTAAGGCAATTGAATATGGGAAGGTTCGCCAGAAAACATTGACTGATTATAAACATACCTCTGATGAACGGATAGAAAGACCATCAGTTGACCTAGTACATGCCATTCAAGACATAAAAGAGAGAGAAACCCTGAGGGTAAAAACATCTATAGTGGAAATAAAGGAAAACGAGTTAACAGAGGAAGCAATTAACAAGTTCAGCGATTTAACTGTTGTGGATATCAATACAAGATTATTCAAGGATAAGAGTCTAGATATAAATAAACCAGCAAATTCCAATCAGAATAATATGGATTGGTCTGGCAAGAAAAACTTTAAAAAATTTGTAAAAATGGTCCCAAAATATAAGAGATCTCAAGGAAATGGGCAACATGCAGATTCCTGTTCTACATTTATAAGAAATTCAGCCATGCTAATTACAAGAAATTTTGTACCAATGAAACAGTATTCGAAATTAGATAATAATTCAAACTCAAATGAGATGACAGATTTCTCTAATATAGAGGTAAATAAAAAACCAGTTGAGAAAAATAGAGAAGCTTACTCTAGTGACGATAGCGTAGATGAACCATCTTTTACGTTCACTAGAAATTCATCATCAAAACAACTATTTGTAATGGATGAGAGTATAAACGAAGACTCATTAAATATGATCAATGACAAAGGTTTGCAAGAAATGTCCCAGAATTCCATTGCCAATAGTAACTTCGAAGTTCCTAATTATAAGGACAGAGGTAATAAATCATCAGATTCATCTTCTGGTAAAGAATACATGACCAAGTCATCTTACACATCCTTTAACTACAATAGGGAAAATTCAAACGGTCAAGTTGAAAAAAATAGTAGCGGCGTTCATAAAATTGGTATTGATCAAAACAGTGAAGTTATTAATAATAATGATGACGATGATGACGATGACGATGAAGATATGCCAAAATTCAGATTTAGGAAGAACAGATAGTAACTTTCTCACTCTGATTTAAGAAACAGTCAAATATAGCATACATGATATAGTTTTATTATTACAGGGTAAAAATAGTAAAGTACTTCAAAGACTTATATCATTCTAATTATTCTGCATTTTGTTACTAAAATACCAAATTAAAAAATTATATCTAATTTATTCTACATATTTACAATATTAATTGAAATTTTGCATTAATTAACTAAAGATGTATTTGAATAATGAGAAAAGTTAAAAGCAAGATTAACACTTTTTGTTTCTTCGTAATTAGCCATATATACAAGTACATCAAAATATTCTCCTAGTTATTTAGCAATCTTGAAATTTGAGACACTCTATGATTCTGTAACTGATTTTGCTAAACAACATAATCCCTTTGAATATGCCATAAAATTAATTCTGGTACTACAGCAATACCTAATTTCTTAACTAGATCCAAAACAACTATGTCAAAAATATAAGCTGCACTTGCACAATCCAATAAAATGTGCTTTTCATCAATAGCACTATTGCCATTGCACTACTTGACTAAATCATTTGATGGGTTCAACCCCTGATTTTTAGTTTAATTAACTTCTGTAATAAACCCAGTAGTGGAAGTCTGCTTCAAAGTTTCCAAACTTCCAATCGAAAGGCTAGATGCGTCAACTTATTTAGCTAATCCAGTTTCTGGTAAATTTTGAACAATTTATTGAGTTTTAATAAAATTCCATTCTATACCAAATTTCCTATTTGTGACTTTGGTAGATACAATGTATTGTTTTGAATAAAGGCTGCTATTTTTAGTACTAATAGCCAATGAACCAAAAACAGCTCGATATAACATAAGCCTGATATTTCAATGGTGTCGATAAAATCACTAATATGGTTTCTTTATTCAGTACTCTACAATCCAATAGTTACAACCTTTCACTTCGTCAAGTGCCAGAATCCAGTTTAACCTTACAGACATCTTTACTCCTGCAGTTAGTTGTATTATCGATGCCTCAATGCAGAACTCAAAGCGGTAAAACAGATCTGCAAGTATACTATTTAGAAAATAAAACGATGTTCAGTACAACTTTAGAAATTGAAACTACTTTTCTCAGTTTTAAAATAGGTTTAGAATTAATTAAATCGAACGACACTTTTATATTATATTTTGACTTGGGTATTTATGGTTTAATAAGTTTACCTGGTATAATATAGATCAACTTGAACCATAATGCATTTCAATGTATATTAATCTTAAAACAGGAAGTATTAAATTGAAGTGTCAGATATCGATTAACGAAGTTAGAATATTATTAGTTAGTATTTGAATGTTGAGATACCAGAGATTTATCATGACTACACTTACATCAATATTAGTTTGTGGTAATAAAGTAGAATTTTTAGTCTAATAACTGCGCTCTAGCATTAAATTTAATTCATGGCTAAACTGTTAGATGATTAATGATTCATAAAATCTATACAAGGAAATTGGCCTCCCCCCTGACTTTTCAGAGAAATGGTATTCCTAACAACAAAAAATATAGTAGCTTTCGAAAAGATAGTAACTATTCCTTATCAAGAAAATCTAATAAACCAGGTTTACAGCTAGTTCAATCTGAACGAACCATTTCGTCAAACTTCTTGGCCAACATCCCCTACTGCAGTGCCAGCATTGAAATAGTCACAAAAGCTTACTCATTTTTAAGGTGTCAGTACTTTTAATTCCTAAATTAAATCTTTGACCAAATAGTATTAGTACACTTCATATTACTATCAATAGGATCATTATTTATTAATAAAGCTAATTGTTAATGTTTATTTTGACTATGTTAATTCTGTCTCGACCCAATTATCAATTATTTTACTAAATCGAGCCCCCACTTTGACCATGTTGACCAATAATGCCTGCCATTTCTAATAATGCTCTGTCCTCTCCCATTGTCTTCAAATTTATCTCTTGGCGTCTTTTGGCTTCTGCTTCTTCCCATTTCCATTCTCGTAGTTGCTCTTCCAATTCTTTTTCACCACCGCACCCCCATACTTCGACATCTCTAATAAGAAATCTGATTTCGAAAGCTTTGTTCTCCTCATTATTTTTTTTAAGTAACTCACTTGGTCCTATTGTACCTCCATAACCGGTATGCCTGAATACACCAAATTCTAACGTATTATCTAGTGTTAATGATACATTTCCAGGGGCATATCTTACAGAATTTAATTTTGTCACTGGCTGATTATTTCCAATTCCTATACCTCCGCCAATTGTATTAAAATACACCGATCCTACCTTTAAAGAATTAAATTTATCTTGTCTTGGACTTAATTCAATTATTGATGTTCGTTTCTCTCCAAAATAATTTTTATTAGTGACTCTCCAAGGTTCATCTATATAGACTGCAAAGGTTACCTTTTTCTTGAGATTATGACAATCATCCATCTCCTGGTCCTCGTCTTTTAATTTGGGATATTCTTCAAGAAATCGTTTATATCTTGGATTTTTATTTTCTGAATATTCAATATCATCTACAATTCGTGTACCGCTTACAAGAAGAATTGTGGCTGCCTTCCAATTGAAGACTTTTGATTGTAAAGATCTCATAGAATACCCACTTTCTCTTCCAACATATAATTTTTGTAATTGAGACATTACTATCTCATTAGGTAGTACTGTACATAACTGAGCAACAAGTGGGTAAGTCATTAACTTAGTCTCTTTTAAAAATGTATCAAGACATGGAAATTCTAAAAGATCATCTTGTTTGTATAACATGTGTTCAACTATATTTTCTAGAGGGCTCATAACATTCTTAGATACTGCAACTATAGTGTGAGAAAAATCTGAATAGGAAATACCTATTCCTTTTCCTGTTGTTGTTATTTTTTTGTTCATAGATCTCACCATACTTGATGCCACAATCTCATAATCTTTCCATTTATCATATAGAGATTTTTCGTTTAATTTACAATTACTGGTAGGGCAGTGCACAGACAGCAACAATAACCAGGTTATAAAAGATAGCATATCTGTGTCTTTTACCGTACTGGAAGCTAAATCTATACCATCAAGGGTGTCAAGAACATGTTGTATTTTGAAAACCGATGCTTCCGTTTTAACTCCTACTTTTTCCTGAGAGGTTAATCCAATGAATATCAATTTTATTAATTTTGCATTACTCCAGCCCAAATATTTCTTGATCCTTTCCCTTGTTAATAGAATAATTCCTTTTAAGATACCGAACCCTGTCATTGATTCTGATCTATTAGAAAGGAAAGGGAATGCTGATATTTTTAAGAAGAAGTTCCATAACAGGATTTGTAGTTGGGAATTCGAATCTGCAATACGTAAAAGTGTATTAAATTCATCTTTTGTAAGGGGATCGCTCAGATCTTTGTCGCCAAGTCTACTTTTGAAGCATTCAATTTCCATTGGCAACAAAATAGACAGAGATCTATTATTAAAGAAGTCTAATATATCTTCTCTAGATTTAAGTTCTGGCATTTCATTTTTAGTTTCTTTTGACTCTTGAGACTCAACAGAAGGTGTTTGTCCCATCTTCTTCTCCCGGTAATAACAGTAAATCTACTTGTTTTGACGGGCTTTTGTTGTATTACCTATGAATTTGAAAAACACTAAACTTTTTATCACAAGACCTTCTTATTTGTACTGAAATCAGCAGTAATAGATCTTAAATTAATATTGTTTTAAATTCAAATCGATCTTTTCAACAAGGATTTCCTACCCTAATTTGTCACCAATCGACCCCAACCAAAATATATCCATCTACCGGTTAAAGCGTGCTTCCTAAAACAAAAATGTATCTATGTAATACTTTATTGATATGTAATTAGGACCTTAATTCTAGCAATTAATAAGGTTTGGTTCATCACTTGTTTGATATACATTTATAGGTTTATAACCTTTATTATCCCCCAATTTGATATACCAATTTTAAAATAATTAATCGATCATTATATACGTAGCGCTTAAGTGAAAAATTTCCAAGCTCATCATCTCATCTCATCTCATCTCAAGAATAAGATAAGATTTAACAATAAAAGTAAAGGTTATAAAGCTTTAAGTTGGTAGGTACTTTGACATTCTGTATAACAATTTAAGTATTGTGATTAAGAATCTGACAAGTGTGCGAAATTTTTAGATATCAGCAACGATGAGTGGTGAAGATTCGATGAAACAGAGTTCTGATCCTAGATTCTCTGGAATTTATTCTGATCCAAAGTTTAAGAATTCAAAGAGAAAGAACATTAAGATTAAATTAGATGATCGTTTTGACAAATCAGATTTGCAAATTAAGCATAAGTCTAAGGTTGACAAATACGGTAGAAAGTTGAAAGATGTTAAGGATAACAAAGAACTAGAAGATTTTGATAAATATTTCGAAAAAGAAGATGAAGAAGACAAAGAAGAAGAAATTGGCACTGAAGCTAAGGTTAAAGTTCTTGATAGAGCTCGTGGTGAAGTTCCAAGTGATTACGAGAGTTCTTCTGAAGAGTTTACTTCATCTGATTCTGAATCATCCGGTGAAAGTGAAGTTGATAGTGATGAAGAATCAGAAGATGAAGTTGAGACTTCAAAACCAGAATCTGGTGATTCTTCAAAGACTTTAGCTGTTGTCAATCTTGATTGGGATTATGTCAAGTCTCAAGATTTGATGATTACTTTCTCCAGTTTTCTTCCAAAAGGTGGTAAAATTGAAAAGATTTGTATTTATCCAAGTGAATTTGGTAAAGAAAGAATGGCAAGAGAGGAAGTTGAAGGTCCTCCAAGAGAACTATTCAATAAAAAGAAAAATAAGAAGTCTTCAAAAAAAAGTTCTAAAGATGACGATGAAGATGACGAAAGTGATTCTGATGTCGATATTAGGGAATTATATGAAGAAGGTGATGCTGAAAAGGACGTTGATTCTAAAGCTTTGCGTCAATATCAATTAGAAAGATTAAGATATTATTACGCCGTTGTTTATTGTAATAATATAGCATCTGCGGAGTCTATTTATGAAAACTGTGATGGTACAGAATACGAATCATCTGCCAATATTTTTGATTTAAGGTATGTGCCAGATGGTACAGAATTTGACGACGAACCAAGAGATGAATGTCTTCAGTTACCTAAGAATTATAAAGTCAGACAGTTTACCACTGATGCATTGCAACACTCTAACGTAAAATTGACATGGGATGAAACTCCTGCTGATAGAGTCGAAATTGCTAAAAGAGCATTTACTCAAAAGGAAATTGAAGAAATGGATTTCAAAGCATACTTAGCTTCTGATAGTGATGAGTCAGAAGAAGAACCAAATGATGACGTTAAAAATAAATTAAAATCTCTAGTTAGTCAATCCACCACAATTGGTGATAAATCTATCTTTGATGACAAAGGTGATAATAATGAAGAAGATGATGTTGATATGGAAATTACATTTACTCCAGGTTTAGGTGAAGGAGGAGAAGATGGTGATGAAGATAAAGATAATGAAGAAACAACAATCGAAAAAGTAAGGCGTAAGGAAAAAGAACGTCGTAAGGCTAGAAAAGATAAATTAAAGCAATTAAAACAACAGTCAGAAAATGAGAAGAAAGAAAAGTTGAAGGAACTTAAAAAGGAGAGAAATGGTAA
This sequence comes from Vanderwaltozyma polyspora DSM 70294, assembly GCF_000150035.1. Taxonomy (NCBI): domain Eukaryota; kingdom Fungi; phylum Ascomycota; class Saccharomycetes; order Saccharomycetales; family Saccharomycetaceae; genus Vanderwaltozyma; species Vanderwaltozyma polyspora. The sequence continues at coordinate 18,086 of NW_001834638.1, forward strand.
TGGGAAAAACACTAATGTTGACGCCAAGGCAAAAGCTGAATTAGAATTATTGATGATGGATGATGAAACTGAATCTACCAGTACTTTGAACAAGAAAGCACACTTTAATATGAATGAAATTGTTAGATCTGAAAAGGAAAAAGGTAAAAAATCCAAATATCAAGATAAGAATAAAATTGTTGAAGATGATTTTAAACCAGATTTGAATGATCCTAGATTCAAAGAAATTTTTGAAGATCATGATTTTGCAATTGATCCAACACAATCTGAATTCAAAGAAACCACTGCAATGAAGGAGATACTGAAGGAACGTTCAAGACGTTCTAACAAGAATAAATCGAACAATAAAAGAAAACATCTATCGTCTAACGACAACAATCAAAAGAAAAATATTTCAAATTTAGTCGACAAGATTAAAAGAAAGGAAAAAAAAATGAAGCATAAATAACCCTATTCTATATAACTCTGTGTAATATAAACAATAATATAATTATTATCATTTTAAAGATATCCAATACAGTTGTCAATGATGCTTAAGATATTTATATTCGTTCTTTTGAAATCATAATGAAGGAATAGTGGTGGAGAGGAAAAGGCAAATAAACCTAATTTTAGTTCTTAATTCTGAGGTTAGATCAATGGTTGTACCATTGAAGAATTAAAATACTTTCCAAGCCAAGATTAACTATTTAACCTACTTAAATTGGACACTGTCGCAGTTGTTGGATTTCCCTAAAATATAACACGTGACTATTCTGAACAATCGATGCTTTGTTATCCCATAATACGTTGAATACTCAGACAGTAGAGCTAAATCTACGTATACAATGATATAGTCTAAGTCATGTGGGTATGACGACGGATTCTAAGAGATGTATGACCATAGCAGGTGCTATAAAACACATCATTATAGTTCCTTGACAACAATAAAATTGGCTTTAATATAGCTATAATTCTATTTGCCTTTTGAATAGAATTAGTTTAGTATTTGTATTTTTCAATTATACGTCTATGATACTATCAAGTGCCATTTTTGGTAGCGAAGTGTATTCCTATATATATATTCTTACTTTATTACCATTAGCACGTGACTAACAAATTTTGTATTATTTGGCCTTTATTATTATTTAGTTGTATATTGAATTTAGTATACGTTAGAATGAAGGCTGGTAGGCGTTTATTCTATAGGATCTTAAGGGTGGAGATCTGTAGGTTAAAGTAAATATACTTGTTAATAATAATAAATTTCTATATATCTTTTATGTACATAAAGTAAGATACTAAATAATATACAATAATATACAATAATGTACAATAATATACAATGATCTCTTTAAATATCAATGTTAATAGCATGTAACAACATTCTTGTAGTGACACATATTTCTTCACCTTCAAGGTTCGTATGAAGTAACCTCGAAATAGTCTCGAAATAATACAATTTCGAACTTAACATTTGATTTGAAAAATTGATCTTTAACATCAAAGATAAAAAAAATTCGATGAGGTCTGCTAGAACCTCCAGGATTAAACTTAAATTAACTCAGTTATATATAAGTTTTAGCAAATCAAGAGTTTCTGAGACACATTGTGGATACCTTCAATCCTTTTGTATTTAAGTTGAGATAAGAGCTATATCTTTGAGGGAAAATATTTATTATAGAAGTTATACCGAATCAAAGTTAACAGCATAATTGAAATCGCTATTATTATAACTTAGCTTCAAAATTAAATTTGGTATCGATCTGAGGTTAAGCATATCTATTGAAAGTGGTTGTCGCACTTTGGTTTGTTTTTTGACTGTGTATTAAGTTTGTTTGCTTCAAATAGACATTAGAGCGTGTCAAACCATAAACATATATTCATATATTCAATAAAGATCAATTATGAAAGAAGTGGTTGTAAGTGAGACACCAAAAAAGATTAGTGGTTTAGAATTCAGTGCTCTTAGTGCATCTGATATTGTCGCTCAATCAGAAGTTGAAGTTTCCACTCGTGATTTATTTGATTTAGAAAATGGTCGTGCTCCAAAAATCGGTGGTGCTTTAGACCCAAAAATGGGAGTATCTTCCTCAAGCATGGAATGTACTACATGTCATGGTAATTTAGCTTCATGTCATGGTCATTTTGGTCATATTAAATTGGCTTTACCTGTATTTCATGTAGGTTATTTTAAAGCTACTATTCAAATCTTACAAGGTATTTGTAAAAATTGTTCTTCAATTTTATTAAATGATACCGATAGAAGAGACTTTTTACATGAATTGCGTCGTCCTGGTATTGATAATTTAAAGAGAATGGCCATTATTAAAAAAATATTGGATCAATGTAAGAAACAAAGAAGGTGTCTTACTTGTGGCGCTTTGAATGGTGTCGTCAAAAGAGCGGCAGCAGGTTCAGGTTCAGCATCTTTAAAAATTATTCATGATACTTTCCGTTGGGTTGGTAAAAAATCATCACCAGAAAAAGATGAATGGGTTGGTGATTGGGAAAAGGTATTGGCAAACAACCCTGAACTAGAGCGTTTTGCTAAGCGTTCTATGGATGATTTAAATCCATTAAAAACTTTAAACTTATTCAAACAAATAAGACCCGAAGATTGTGAACTATTAGGTATAGATTCAACTGTAAAAGCTGGTAGACCAGAAACATATATTTGGAGGTATTTACCAGCACCTCCTGTCTGTATCAGACCTTCCGTTATGATGCAAGATTCTCCAGCCTCTAATGAAGATGATTTGACTGTAAAGCTAACTGAAATAGTATGGACTTCTTCATTGATTAAAGCAGGTTTGGAGAAAGGTATTTCAATTAACAATATGATGGAACATTGGGATTATTTACAGTTGTCTGTTGCCATGTATATAAATTCGGATTCAGTTAATCCTTCTATGATGCCAGGTGCTTCTAGTGGTGGTGCCAAAGCAAAACCAATTAGAGGTTTCTGTCAACGTTTGAAGGGTAAGCAAGGTAGATTCAGAGGTAACTTATCTGGTAAGCGTGTTGATTTTTCAGGAAGAACAGTTATCTCTCCTGATCCTAATTTATCTATCGATGAAGTTGCTGTCCCTGATCGTGTTGCAAAAGTTTTAACATATCCTGAAAAGGTAACTCGTTATAATAGAGAAAAGCTACAAGCTTTAGTTATTAATGGTCCTAATGTGCATCCTGGTGCTAACTATATTTTGAAGGCAAATGAAGAGGCAAGAAGAAACTTACGTTACGGTGATAGATTAAAGATAGCCAAGCAATTGCGTGTTGGTGATATTGTTGAAAGGCATTTGGAAGATGGTGATATTGTATTGTTTAACCGTCAACCATCACTTCATAGGTTGTCCATTCTGTCACATTTTGCTAAAATTCGTCCATGGAGAACTTTTAGATTAAACGAATGTGTCTGTACACCTTACAATGCTGATTTTGATGGTGATGAAATGAATTTACATGTCCCTCAAACTGAAGAAGCAAGGGCTGAGGCTATGAATTTAATGGGTGTGAAAAACAACTTGTTGACTCCAAAATCTGGTGAACCTATCATTGCTGCTACACAAGATTTTATTACTGGTTCGTATCTGATCTCGCATAAGGATACCTTTTTGGATAGAGCTACTTTCACACAATTACTATCTATGATGTCTGATAGTAATCTTCAATTTGATATCCCACCACCAACTATTATAAAACCATATTGTTTGTGGACTGGTAAGCAACTGTTTTCCCTATTAATTAAACCAAATAAGGACTCTCCAGTTGTTATTAACTTAGATGCCAAGAATAAGGTCTTTATTCCACCAAAATCAAAATCTTTGCCAAATGAAATGTCACAAAATGATGGTTTCGTCGTTATTAGAGGATCTCAAATTCTAAGTGGTGTCATGGATAAGTCTGTGTTAGGTGATGGTAAAAAACATTCTGTATTTTATACGATATTAAGAGATTATGGGCCACAAGAAGCTGCTAATGCCATGAATAGAATGGCTAAATTATGTGCCCGTTATTTAGGTAATAGAGGTTTTTCTATTGGTATTAGTGACGTTACTCCAGATAATGCATTAAAACAAAAAAAAGAAGAATTAGTAGAGATTGCCTATGCCAAGTGTGATGAACTGATTGATTTGTTTACTAAAGGAAAATTAGAAACACAACCTGGTTGTAATGAAGAACAGACGTTAGAAGCTAAAATTGGTGGTTTATTATCCAAAGTTAGAGAAGAAGTTGGTGATATTTGTATTAATGAATTAGATAATCTTAATGCGCCATTGATCATGGCAACTTGTGGTTCTAAAGGTTCGAATTTAAACGTTTCTCAGATGGTTGCTGTCGTTGGTCAACAAATTATTTCTGGTAATCGTGTGCCTGATGGTTTCCAAGATCGTTCTTTACCTCATTTCAGAAAAAATTCTAAAACCCCACAATCTAAAGGTTTTGTAAGAAATTCTTTCTTCTCTGGTCTTTCTCCTCCAGAATTTTTATTCCATGCTATTTCAGGTCGTGAAGGTTTAGTTGATACTGCTGTTAAAACAGCCGAAACCGGTTACATGTCTAGAAGATTGATGAAATCCTTGGAAGATTTATCATGCCAATATGATAATACAGTCCGTACTTCTTCAAATGGTATTGTACAATTTACTTACGGTGGTGATGGTCTGGACCCATTAGAAATGGAAGGTAATGCACAACCTGTCAATTTTAAGAGATCATGGGATCATGCTATTAATATCACATTTGATAACTCAGCTCAAGGATTGCTGCCTTATGCTATTATTAACAAGACTAATGATATATTAGCACCATTTGAAGAAAGATTAATAAGATATGATAACATTGGTACGCTTGTCAAAGCCAATGACCAAGCCAAAGATGAATTCGTCGATCAATTAGATTCTGAAAGAAACTTTTATTGCTCGTTGAGGAAGTACATGCAGGAGAAGGCATCCATTTTAGCCTCTATCAGAAAAGACAAGGGATTGAAAGAATTATCATCAGAACCTGGTAATGAATTCAAGGAAATGGACTTAGACGAAGGAGAATCTTCAGAAGCAAGATTTGCTGTTGAAAAGTTATGTAAGATTACTGAAAAAACTGTTGAAAAGTTCTTAGAAATTGCTATGTCTAAATATCGTCGTGCCAGAGTTGAACCTGGTACCGCTGTTGGTGCAATTGGTGCTCAATCTATTGGTGAACCAGGTACACAAATGACATTAAAAACTTTCCATTTTGCGGGTGTTGCTTCCATGAACGTCACTCTGGGTGTTCCTCGTATTAAAGAAATTATTAATGCTTCAAAGGTTATTTCCACACCTATTATTAACGCTGTTTTGGTCAACGATAATGATAAGAGAGCTGCAAGAGTTGTTAAAGGTAGAATTGAAAAAACGTTATTGTCCGATGTTGCATATTATGTTCAAGATGTCTATAAAGATAACTTGTCATTCTTAGAAGTTAAAATTGATTTAAGTACAATCGACAAGTTACAATTAGAATTGACTATTGAAGATATAGCGGTCGCATTAACTAGAGCTCCAAAATTAAAGATTCAAACAACAGACGTTCAAATTGTTAGTAAGGACAAAATTACCATCAGCGTATATCCAGAAGGCTCAAAGGCAAAATCAATTTCAACCTCCATGAAAGAGCCAAGTGAGAACGATGTCTTTTACAGGATGCAAACATTACGCCGTGCTTTGCCACAAATTGTTGTGAATGGTTTACCAGATATTGCAAGAGCTGTTATTAACATTCGTGATGATGGTAAGAGAGAATTATTAGTCGAAGGTTATGGTTTAAGAGAAGTTATGTGCACTGATGGTGTAATCGGTTCAAAGACTACTACCAACCATGTTTTGGAAGTTTTTAGTGTGCTTGGTATCGAAGCTGCGAGATCCAGTATTATTGGTGAAATTGACTACACGATGAGTAACCACGGTATGAGTGTTGATCCACGTCACATTCAATTATTGGGTGATGTTATGACATATAAAGGTGAAGTTCTTGGTATTACGAGATTTGGTTTAAGTAAGATGAGAGATTCTGTTCTTCAATTAGCCTCATTTGAAAAAACAACAGATCATTTATTCGATGCAGCCTTTTATATGAAGAAGGATGCAGTGGAAGGTGTTTCGGAGTGTATTATTTTAGGTCAAACTATGTCGATTGGTACTGGTGCGTTTAAGATTTTAAAAAGCACTGAAATTAAACCGGATGATCTAAAACCGAAAAGAACATTGTTTGAAAATTTGGTTGCTGAACCTGCATTAAAGGTCAATTAACCTCATTTTTATTGGAATTGCATTATAATAAATAAATTTTAGAAAAGTTTTATATGAATATAAGAATACAAGATATTTTATTCAATTTTTATTTCTGTTTTGTTGCAATAGTCTTAAATTCGTGGAAAAAGTTTTTGAATTTTTGCACATGAATTAAAGTTAATTACACTACAAAACTTTAAATTCTGTGTCAAGGTTTTCTTAAATTATAATTGTTTATATATTATTATTAAATTATTAAAGACATTGTCTTATTTATACAACAATAGATTCATAAATTTTTGAGTAATCAACAAAAAATTGTTCAAATAGTTTAATTTGCAGTTCAATATCACCTGAACCACCAGTTTCTCTAATTGAATGCATACTCAAAATCGGATTACCCAAGTCTAATGTTCTAATACCAGTTTTAGAAGCTAAAATTGGTCCAATAGTGGATCCGCACGGAGAATCATTCTTGACTACAAATAATTGAAGTGGGACCTTTGCTTCATCAGCTACCTTTTTTATCAATACTAAACCAGGTGAATTTGTCATATAACGTTGATTAGCATTGATTTTAATGGCAGGACCAGCACCCAATTGGGGTTTATGATCGGACTCATATTTATTGGCATAGTTTGGATGGATACCATGGGCAACATCAGATGACAAAAAGAATGATTTAGCTGATGATTCTAATAAATATGAAGTTTGTATGGATCCACTAGAGTATGTGGAAGCTTGATTTAACCTTTCTAAAATGTTTGGCAAGAAATTTGAATCGGCACCTTGTGCAGTAGAGGATCCGATTTCTTCGTGATCAAAACATGCCATCATTCTTAAACCAGTTTCTTGTTCCAAGCCATTTTCAGCAGCGGCTGTAATTGCATGCATAGATGTAAAACATGACGTTAAGTTATCTAATCTACCGGAGAAGACAAATTCTTCATTTATACCACCAAGACATGATGGTTTATGATCATACAAGATCAATTCAAAATCTTCGATATCAGATACAGATTCCAATGATAGTTCTTTAACTATTAAATCTAGTAATTCAATGTGGTGTCTTTCAATAATCGATTTAATAGATGAAAATTCTGTGTCTTCAATATTTTTATTCTTACCACAACAGTCTTTTGAATCTTTAATATTTAGACCAGCAATTGGTAATAATTCTGATTCTTTATTGAATTCAAATTTTTGGTTAACTTCTCTATCCAAATGAATTGCAAGAGTAGGAATTTTCAAAAGAGGCTTCTTTAAATCAACTAATCTGGCAATAACATTTCCAGTTTTCTTGTCATTAACCATTACTCTACCAGCAATTGATAAGTCAGAATCAAACCAGGAATGCCAAATACCACCACCATAAATTTCTACACCAATTTGTTGATACTTTTCACTACTCTTCTTAGATACTGGTTTGATTCTCAATACAGGAGAATCTGTATGGGCACCTGTAATTGCCATTGGATTACCAGGTTGCCATTTATTACCTACACAGAATGAAATAATAGAAGAATTATTTCTTGTAACAAAATATCTACCCAATGGAGCAATAGCACCAGTCCAGGTATCAGTTTCCTTCAATTCCTTGAATTTATTGTTCAATAAATGCTCCTTTATATTAGCAACTGCATGATATGGTGTTGGTGAGTTGTTTAAGAAATTAACGAACTCCTGAGGATATGATTTAATTGTGGACATCTTTCTCAATTGAGTTTTAAGCATCCAGGACTACCACTATACTTCTCTGACTACCCAAAGTATATTGACTTATACATCCCATGTAATAATCTATTCTTTATAATGAAGTTGTCCTGGTTGCAACTATTTCATCATCGTTTTTTTTTTGTTAAAAGGGATTGATTACCAATTACTGACTGAAACATGTGATGAACTTGTCTCTTGATATAAAGCAATGTCATCAGGATATTTTAAATTCACAAACATCTAGTAAACCGATAGTTCACTTAGTTTATTAGTATAACTTGCTTGAGAATCCAGTGAAAAGTTTGCAGTTATACAATGCTGGAATTAGCCCATTTGTAATGATTTTTATTTATGGCTGGATAGAAACTAGTAGTATTTGTACGTCTCTGAGAAAAATGAACACTATTGAGATCCTTGATAATGGAAGTAAAGGTTGCCCTTAGCTATGATAAAGTAAAATTTTAACATTTTAATAATCATGCTACGCAAATTCTTGTTACCAACATTTTTAAATCCACACAACAATTAATATCCGCGATAGTTTAATGGTTAGAATGGGCGCTTGTCGCGTGCCAGATCGGGGTTCAATTCCCCGTCGCGGAGTATTTATTTTTTTAATTTCTTAATTTTTCACAGGCAAAGGGATCTGGAAGAAAAGAAATTTTTGAGTTTTTACCCTTTTAGTTAAAGTCGATTTAGATATTATAACGAAGAATTTGAACAGATCATCTCTATCTCATGAGTAACAGATGTCTAGTTAAACTTTTGAACTAGCCATCCTGTATATGTTTAGATGAGATACTGACGAGATTCTTTTCAATTTATTGTGGAGGTTGTGATGTCTCTTAATAATGATAAAAACTGTAGAATCTCTAAGGTAGAGACTTAGGAAGATTAAGTTTGTGAAATTGTGACATACTGAGCAGTTGGACATATAAGATTAATAATTGCATCTTTATTTTTGATAGGAACAGAATATAGAATATTGGAAGAGCAGTATATTGTACCAATTATAACCGAAGTTGCCTATAAAGTGGTATTTGAAGTGATATATAAACTTGATAGTGAAGATAGATAGAGTGTGGAAATTTATTAAGGGGATATATATCTGATTTATCTTTTACTACTTTAAAACTAAAATGGTAGGATTACATTTTGATCGAGGCCCAGTTAAACACGTAGATATTGGTTGGAGAGTCCCTAACCTATTAAGAGAATTGTTAGATGGCATAGGGAAGGAATATTCGCTACAGAAATGCATACCAATAACTGTATTGGAAAAAGTGTTGTGGAAGTATCAATCCATTGATAATGTTGCTGCGCTATCTGGGAAAGAATATTCTAGAGTACAACTGTGTGGTCCTAAATGTGCTTTCCGAATCCTTTGCAATATACCCAGTGATCAATTGGTAATACCTGATATTGAAAAATATAATGAGTTCAATGTAAACAAGACGTTATACGAAGGTTTTCTATTAGCTCTAGACACAATCCAACATACATTTAATTCTCAATTATTTAATGATTCCCCACCACATGAACTGAATTCCAAGGCAGAATCTTCAGTGTCTCATACTGCTGAAGATTACTTTGATAGCTACATATCGAATTTCAGCAGAATTTCTGAAACTAATCTTGAAAAACTCCATTCAAGAAGGGAGTTGAAAAACATCGAATGTGATGCAAAGAAAAGTCTGAAAATATTAAATGCTTATGATAAACTATATGATGACCAATTGGATGAATTAGAAAAAAAGTTGGAAGATATACAATACAAGCAACATGCTTTGCGTCAGAAAAAGGGAACTATACTGTCAACTAGCGAAAAATTGAATAATATGATTTATATCTCAAAACAAAGTCGTAAAAATATAGAAGAAGTTTCACTATTACTAAAATATGATATGAATAAAAAAAGCTCATCCGTTTATTCTGGATGGGAAACCACAAATCTTCTGTCAAAATCAGAATTAGCTTTTGGGTTCAACGAAAACAATAATAACTATAATGACGACAGTCTAGGTGAGGAGGACGCTAATGATGAATCTGAAAATTACGACACATTTAATTTAGAAGGAAAAAACTCTCGTTATTCTGGTTCCAGTGTTGACTACATAAGTGAGGATACAAGACAACAAAAAGCAAAAAATAAACACGAAATAGGTACTGTTTTATCAGCTTTAAAAAATGCACATGAAAATAATATAACATGCTTAGATTTTGATGAACCATTTGGAACATTATATTCTGCTGGTCAGCTAGATAATACCATTAAAGTATGGGATTTATCATCATCTAAGTTTATCGGAAGTTTTAATGCACATCTCTCTACGATTAACTGTATGCAACTTGATACACAGCAACAGATCATTATATCTGGTGGGAGAGATAGTTTGGTTCGACTTTGGGATATAAAAAAGTTTCAGGACTATTCTACAAATTATAATGATATAGAGAATTACTATGAAGAAACTAACTGTATCTTCGAATGTGATTCTCACTCCGATGAAATTTCCTCAATCTCCTACGATAATTTTAATTTGTTAACAGGATCCCAAGATAAGACTATTAAACATTGGGATTTAATAACAGGAAAATGTGTCCAGACATTTGATGTTTCATTTTACTTAAATAACAGCCCACCATTCGAGAATAAATTCTCACCAACTAAAAAAAACTATTTCGCTCATTCAGAAGCTCCAACTATTGGTAGCCTTCAGTGTTTCGAATCAGCTTTAGCATCAGGAACCAAAGATGGGCTAATAAGGCTTTGGGATTTGAGATCAGGCAAAGTGATTCGTATTCTAGAAGGACATACAGATGCAATAACCTCATTGAAATTTGATATGACCAATTTGATTACAGGTTCTCTTGATAAAAATATACGAATATGGGATATGAGGAATTGGTCATTAGTTAACTCATATGGATATCAGTCACCTGTCTGGTCTTTAGATTTCAATTCAGCCAATGTCGTTAGTGCAACAGGAGGTAAAACTTCTGAAATTTTCAGACGGAAGGAAAACAATCATTGCATTCCAAATGAAAATTATTCATTTATAAAGTCAGAGGTACAATTCGTAAAGTATAAGGAAGATTGGCTGATAGAAGGAAGAAGTAATGGTGATATAGAAATATTAACAATTTAAATCCAATTTTCTTTCTGCTTCTATACTGGAGTCTTTAAGCTTGATAATTGCCCAATTTAAGAAAGCATAAATCATTATTGTTTTGACTATGAAGTTTTATTTTAACTACTTAATTTAATCTCTATATCATTTAGTTATTAGTTTGACATTACATTATATACTCATCTTCTAGCTTCAAAATCTTTAAAAGCTTTTAATTCTTCATCAAGTTTGGCACATCTCTCATTAAGTTCGAAAATGTAGTTTTTGTACAAATCAGTCATCAATTCTAGTTCATTAACCTTAGATTTCAATTTTATAATTTCTTCTTGGGATTCCAGTGCAATAGCCAACTGTTTGCTTGGCTGACTTATGCTTTGAACTCTAGCTTCTTCTACATTGACAGGTGTTTGGGAGGTAGCAGTTAGAGCAACAGGTGTCGGGGAAGGAGATATATGAGAAATGGGAGTGTGAGACGCAGATGAATGAGAGGTAGAATGATGGGAGGTAGATGGACGAGAATTAGGTCGATTAGTTTTCATCTTTTGTACATTAGGTGGCTCCTGTGATGGAACGTTATCAATTTTAGATTTCCTTACATCGTCAAATAATGCAGAGAGATGCGGAAGCTGTGGACCTGGAGACTGTGAATGTTTAGGATGAGAATTAGAAGGAGTTGTCTCAACCGAAGTTTGTTGTGAAGATGGTCCAGAAAGGAAAATTTTCCTGGCTGGGGGAAGAGAGCTTATTGATGATTGTTGAGGTTGATGAATATCTTGACTAATACCATTCTCTGGACGTTCCACATTATTTCTTTGCAGATTGTGGTAATGATTTGAATTTATACCAACATTATTCTGTGACAACGAGGATGCCTTTACAGTATGATCATTTGATGCGGTCGGAGTATCCGCCGGATGCTGAGGATTGTGTTGAATTATGTTATGATAAATTTTTGTTCCATTCCCAATATCTGGTTTTAATATTTTATTACTACCGCTATTTTTCATAGAATTAGTTTGAGTTAAATTTGACAATAGTTTTGTTTTATTTTTTATAAAGCTCTGTGGTAAACGTTTAGGGTTTGAGCCATTAGGAGTTATATCAATAGTGGTAGTTATCCTTGGGATTTGATCGTTTGGTGTAACTCGTGGATAAAAACCTGTATGCCGTGATACAGCTGCGGCAGCAGTTGCAGCAGCAGCGATACTTGCATGACTATGATTTTTTCTATTTCTTTTTAAAATTATGTTTGTCTTCAAACTTATTGGTCTTGGTCTACCATGCAATTTCAAAAATAAACCACAGGCATTACATAGAATGGCACCGTTTTCATCTCTTCTCCATAGTGGAGTTTTTGAAGTTAGACAATTTTTGCAAACGGATAATTGCTGATTTTTATTATCGTTTTCACTATCGCTAGCTTCCTTCTTGTTTGTATCTTTACTTTCCAAATTTGATTCCTCATTATCAGTACTACCAGTTTCATTTTCATTAATTGTTTTCAAATCTACTTTCTCATCTTGTTCATGTTGGCTTGGTCTGTCCGCAGTAGAAGTATTACTAGTAACAGTGCTAGTAGTGTCATTGTTATTAGCGGGCACCTCATTGATTTGAGTTGCTGAATTTTTGACATTAAACATAACCTTTACTGAAGATGCAGTAGTGGCAGTTTGAACACCACCGGAAGTGCTAGGAGTATCGATGCTCATTTATGATTTCCAAATTGATATATTTCCAACAATTGTTGCTGGGATAAAGTCTTTTTTTAAAACTGTGAGTGTGTCTTAAACCAAAAATAGATAAATCCAAACACAGTACTTTTCAATGCAATTAAAGAGTATCAAAAGATCAAACCAAACAAACCAATATTTTCTATATGTCTTATCTCTTTATCTTCTAATGATAAATCTCTTATCTTATCTAATCTTATCTAATCGGGATACAAATAATTATGTCTTTTTTTTTTCTTCTTCTTATCGCGTCCACGGATTCAATAGAGGAGAGGATACCAGGACGTAAAACGAAAAAAAAAGCAGAAGAAAAAGAAATGCAAAACTGAAAAATTACTGAAATAAAATAAAACCAATTGGATGATAACGAATGGTCAAAGAGTACAACAAAAAGTTTCCTATTGTATGTGTTTACAACCAACTCACTATTACTATCTTAAAATGACACTGAAAAATACAAAGATTCTATTTTATTTTATTTTGTTTCTCCCAAACCCAAAGCTACTTATATATCCGAACAGATTTTAATTCTAGGCAAAAGAAAGATAAAATACCAAACTAACAAATTAAAATACGGATTCAAAGTAAATAGACGGTTTTATCTTAACTTTTTCTATGTTTCTCACTCAATTAATTAGTTAACCAGCAATTGACCGGACAAACAAACGAAATAATCCAGTAAATTTTTGTTTTTTCCCAGAAACCGCTAGTTAGTGCAATCAATGAATGCAATTGTAAATACATATATATACCTGATCCTGATTACAGATACAGGTGTTTCGATAAGTTCGTTCATCTTAAATAAGTAATCCGAGCAAAAGCAAAACAAGATAAAATTTCAAAGACTGACTGATTGATTGATTGATTTGATTACTGATGAAGACAATTTTTCGAATTCTGGACAAGAAAGAATAAAATAAGACAAATACATGCCAGTAAAACAGAGTAAGAACCCGACAAATAAAAAAGAAAAAGGAAATATCAAAGCATAAAAAGAAACAATTATTACTATTTGCGTGAGAGACAGAGAGAAAGACAGAGAAAGACAGAGAGAAAATGTAGGAGATAACAGCTCAGCTTGTGGAAAAGATATCGAAAAGAAACAGCAGAAACAGCAGAAACATGAACATTTTTCATATCATGTTCTGTTATCTATTACCAAGAACGTTTCGAAATCAATAACAAGACATATATGATATGATATGATATGATATGATGTTTTTGGAGTGGGAAAGTGATGATGATGGGGGAGAGAAGAAAAAGAGAGAGAGAGAGCGAGAGCGAGCCTGTGTGTTTGTCTCCCTATCTGTCGAGTGATTAACTGATAATTGGACAATTACAAAATCATCTTGCTCCTTGCTTACTCCATCGTCTGTCCGTTTAAAGATCTATAAATATAGATTTGGTAGTCTCCCTGTCTTTTATTTACCTAGGAAGACGGAATAAACTGAGAAATAAGAGAGTTTAACGAAATGGCATACTCAATCTTCAAAAGTTCTTGTTGTAGTCGAAGTTGTTGTTGTTGTTGTTGTTGTTGTTGTCGTTGTCGTTGTCGTTGTTGTATCTATTTTCTTCTCTTGTTTCGCTAAAGATAACTTGTCCGGTTTTGTACATATTTCATGGCACGGAAGGGAAGGGTATTTACTATATGGATTGATTGATGATTATGTTGTTCGGTTGGTATGATATCAAGATGTTCGTTGATGTGTGGGATTTATTTTGTTATGCTATATTTTCTGGAATGTGTGTTGTTCTATCTTCATAGTTTTTATATGTATGTATTGTATTCTCTGAAAGATTAAGAGAGAGAGAGACACACACACACACACACACACACGCGCATACATACGAGATATAAATGTATAGTTTCGTTAGTGGTGACGAAATAAGAGGGACAAACATCCAAATTTGTCAATCACCCACGTATGTCTCGAAAGTGTATGTCTCACTTTTTTCCTGATAGGTCATCTATCATACGGATTACTTGATTGAGCAGTTAGCTTACGACACCGGCGATAACACTGATTCCGTATCATCGCATCACTAACACTAACACTAACAACATCACAAAATCGTATCCTACATCATCAAGTAATGAGAAAAAAATATCAACAACTATTTTAAACTTCTCTGCTATCTCACATTAAACGCCCTCTCGGTTGAATTAGTTTAATAGAATTTACCAGATATGATCTGTCTCCAGATTTTTTTTTTTTTTTTTTCATACAAGATAATGTACCTGCATGTACACTAAATACTTCCATGTTTATAAATAAACTCGACTATATGTAAGAACAAGTAACCAATGGAAATACTTAACCTGGCATTTACAAGATTGCTGGTATGATATACCCATTCATTCGTTCATTATTAAAACGATATACTTATCGATCCATTCATTCATTACCTTTAACTTTTTTATTTTTTCTCTTCCTGACCAACTGGTTACCATTTCACTTGGAACAAACTACACATCACGCGATATACCTGTCACGTGTATCAAAAACTCACATACCAACATCATAATTGACGAACATGTTTTGGTTTCTATTCACAAGCATTTTAAATTTAAAATACCTGCTCTACTAACAAGATCAAAAAATATTTGAACTTATATTATCAGCTCATCACTCTTTAATAACAACTTTTATGTACTCTGAACGTTCATTGTAATAAAAGGAAAGCTGATAATATCAAATGAGTACATATCATAGTATCTGCTAAAATATTACATACTGTAAGGATTATAAATCATAGTTAGCTATAAGAATTCAAGTTTGTCCATTAATTAAGAAATTTGCAGCAAGAGAACCTATTCCTTATTTTTCTTCTTCTCCTTTCAAGTATATATTTTGTAGCTACCACGATATTTGGTTGATTAGATTTTTAATACTGTTTTCCAACTGTTTAATTAGTTATGTCTACCGATGCAAAAGAAAAATCTAAAGGTAATAATAACAAAAATGAGAAATCAATGTTGGAAGACGCTTCAACACTATTAATGTTTTCAAACTTTAGTAAGCCTTCTGAAGAAGAGCCAAGCAACATTGAAAATACAGGTGTCTCTCCAGAATCGGATCCAGCTGCTCCATTGAAGAGGGCAAATTCAGAAGATCAAGATAGTGACCTTTTGAAGGATGAAAAAAGACAAAAATTACAAAGTAATAGCAACAATAATAGTAGTAAATGGCCTGTTTCTGATGATTATATAGTGGACCCAGATTCAGGAATAATCACCTGTATTTGTGGTTTTGACGATGATGATGGGTTTAGTATTCAATGTGACCATTGTAACAGGTGGCAACATGCAATCTGTTATAGCATAGAAGATATGGATAATGTACCTGAAGATTATCTATGTAATACTTGTCAGCCAAGAAACCTAGATACTAAAAGAGCAAGAAAATTACAGTTGAATAGAATTAAAAAACAATCTGTGCTCTTAGGGATAAATCAGGCCCCAATAGTTGCTCCTACCCCCACCGAAACTAATGATACTGGAAATTCAACAAATCATAACACAAGATCGAAATCAGAAAATAATAAAGGAAATGATACTGTATCAGCAACAGAACCGGAATCAAAGAAACCTGAACCAGATACTAATGTTAATAGTAATAATAACAATAATAATACAAGTAGCAATTCTACAATTGACAATAACACTAACAATAATGCAACAAAGAAGAAACAAGAAGTATTCTATTTATCTGCTAAAAGTTCATATAAAGCAATGTATTTACCACTTCATGAAAATACTTATTATGATAAATATATTCCATTATTTATGGAGAAGCATGAAAATGACGATTTTATAAAAACAGTTTCAAGTAGCAGCCATATTAAGGGATTACCAATTGAAGTTAAATCTTATTCCGACGCTACGTATGCCAGAATTTTCCCAGGTTTTACCAAACTGGGTGTTTATTTACGTAAAAGTTGTGAGAAAGGAACTTTTATTCACGAAGTCCTAGGTGATGTTAACTTTAAAAGTCAGTATGTTCTAGATTCTAGGAATCATTATAGAATATGGGGTACATCAAAACCAAAGGTATTTTTTCATCCAGAATGGCCGTTATATATCGATTCAAGATTATCAGGAAATACTACAAGATACATAAGAAGAAGTTGCAACCCAAATGTCAAACTAAGCACGGTCAAAGTTGTCCAAAATGGAAAATCAAAGATAAAATTTGTATTACGTGCCACTAGAGCAATAGATGAAGGTGATGAAATACACTTACCGTGGATGTGGGATAAAAAAAATATTATATGGAAAATAATTGGCGATGATGCGTCTGTTGTATTTGATACTTTAAATGATTCTGAAAAATATTTATTGATAAATTCGGTAGATACCATATTAAGAAGCTGCGATTGTGCATGTGGTAATAACAACAAGGACTGTTATCTACTAAAAGTTAAGAAATATTCTCAATCAATGTTTAGGTCAGTTAAATCAAAAATGAATAACCGTTATAAATTAAATGAAATATTGAATCAATACCAGGGAAAAAGAAGAAGACAGCCACATATTCTTATCAGATTAGCACATGAAATATATGATAATCAGGAAAGGGCTACTGAGATGATATCAGATTACAACTCCCAAAAATTAAAATTTTTAGAGTCTAAGGAGATGGGGAAAGAAAAACCAGATCCTCGATCAGAGGAAAAAAGTAAATTACCCAATAAAACTCCAAATAATGAATTTTCAAGGAAACCATATAAATGGAAATTACTTTCTAAAGAAGTCACGAATAGCGTTAGAAATCAATCCGACGTCGAAATAATTGAAAGACCATCAGAATATAATGAATTATCGATATCAGATCTAGATAAACTTCCTGTTATTATTGACGTAAATATTGATGAAGTCGCAAACAATTCATTAGTTCCAGCTGGCAATAATCCTAAAACTCCGCAAGAAAGTGAAGGAATTTTTAGAGATCCTGAAACTAAGGAACAAATTGTAACCCAAACGATAATATCTTCCCCATCATCGCAGAGTAGGAACTCTATTAGTATTAATCCTACTACCATTGCTGAAGACATTAAAACGGGAAGAGATTCTGTAGATAGTCTGAAACCATTAAAAAAGAAATTAAGTTTTGCTGATTACAGAAAAAAGCAAATCAAATAAACTAATAATTGAATAATTCTATTTCTTCAGTTAAATACACACACACACACACATACATATATATATATATTGTAATAACAGTTGTAACCATATGTTAATCAATTGACTTTTTCTGCATTGTGACAATACTTCTATAATTATGAATTTTATTATGCATATATAAAAGGAATTATTTAAAGTCATTACAAAAAAATAAAAAAATATTCTTCCCAAAGTTAATTAATTAAAAATACACTATAACATACCCTGATTTTAATAGTTAAATTCTCCAGATGATTGCTTAACTGCCATACGTGCCAAACGGAACATTTTATTCTTGGCACTCTCCTTTGAATTTTTCTTAGCTTCACCTCCATTCTTAGTATTCTGAAGGCCCATAGTTTTAGGTCTTTCTCTTAATGCAAAACTTTTGGCTAAGTGACCCAAATGTAGACATTTGACATTGAAAAATTTTTTTTCCTTTGAAATATGAGTGGCATATGCCCTGATATGACTCGCATAACCTTTCATTGCAATATCTTTGAAACTTGAATCCTCTAGGACACGTCTTTCAACGTTCAAATGCCATGTTGTGGCATTGGTGTCCCATTCTTCGACGTTTTTGGATGTTTCTTTATCACTTCTCTTAACATTAACGTTTTGGAATGATGGTTTCAATAAGTCATTAGTATAATTGACTAGTTTCCAACCTTTAGTGTGGTATGGCTTAATATATTCCATATAACCTTCTTCTTCACCTGGTAGTAAGAACAGTAAGGATTCACCATGCTTACCGGCACGAGCAGTACGACCAATTCTATGTAGATGATCTTCTACAGCAAATGGTGGATCCAATTCAATAACTGTACCAATTTCTGGTAAATCTAAACCTCTACTTGCCACATCTGTACAAAACAAAACCAAATGCTTCCCTTTAACGTTTTCATTTGTCTTAGAAAAGTGTTGCAGAGTCGAACTTCTAATCTGTTGAGATAAGGAACCATGTAATTTGTAACAAATGAAATCTGGATCATTTTCTGGATCAAACGAAGGTAAAATGTCATTACCCTTTGTTAATAACCTTGCTGACTCACCGACCAAGTTTCTATGGTTTGCATCACTAGATGAGAATGCCTCAAAGTGAAAATTAACACTGTCAGAACATGATAAAAAGACTACTGTACGGGATACATAATCCAATTTTTTCTTCTTTTGTTCAATATGCTTTCTATGGATTGAATCTAAAGTGGCAGCTAGTGTAACAAGCCTTAATTTTGGAGGAACAATGGCTATTTTTTGCAATAGTTGATCAGGAACAGTGGCATTTTCTAATTCATTAGTGACATGAGAGTTACTAATCATCTTATAGTTCTGTAAGGCGACATTACCAAGCTTCGTAACACTACCTTTTGAAGTGGCACTACATAAAATATGCATAATACGAGAAGGTAGTTGTGGATAGACTGAGGTGTTTAAGGAGATATCATGAATTAATTTAAGAATATCGGTCAATGTTTCTTCAAACCCTAATTCCATCAATTTATCAGCTTCATCCAATACGACATATCTTAACGAAACAGCTAATTGTTCTTTCACTGACTGAGTATTCTGGAAATGATCTAATATTCTACCTGGGGTACCAATAATAAAATTGCAACCTTTACGCAATCTTGCCTTTTCTGACTTTTTACTTTCACCACCAATTAATAAACATGGAACTAAATAGTGACAACAATTAGTTAATTCAGACAAGACATGATAAATCTGCGTAGCTAATTCTCTTGTAGGAGTAATAAATATAGCAAAGCACCCAGATTTACGATCCACTCTTGTCTTCATGCTCAAGATTTTTGACAGTATTGGTAAAGCGAAGGCCAATGTCTTACCAGAACCAGTTTGTGCATGAATAAATAAATCATTATTTTTAGAGGATAATAACTGTGGTAGAACTAATTTTTGAATACTGGTAGGTTTTTGAATTCTCATTTTTTCATTCAAATGATTAACTAATTGCTGTTCAATTTTCAAAGAATCGAAATTATCAGCAGCTAATGGAGCATTGGAAGGGTTAATTTCTTCTTTGTCATCGTGCTCATTAATATTAACAGAAGTTTCAACTTGTCTTGCAGCAGTAAAAAGAGAAGAAACAATTTGAGTATTTACTTGAGAGGGGTTGACTTTACTAACAACTGGTCTTACAACATCTTTAACGCTTTCGTTATTACTTTGCTGATTATAACTCTTCCTGCCACTACTATCGGATTTAGGCTTCTTATTAGTATCCATATCAGAATTTTCCAATTCTTCAAACGTCTTTCTCTTAACAGGTTCCCTACCTTCCATCATCATCTTTAACTTCCTCCTCTCTTTCCAACGACCACCAGTAACCTTACCAGAATTAAACTTCGAATCATTATTATCTTCAGTAGTGTCAGTACTGAAGTTCAGCAACATTCCATCGTCTTCAATCATCTTCGATAATTACTCAAATAGAACGGTTCTTTTTCAACCTATTCCAACAACACCCTAATAAACTAGTAAAATCAATATTCAAATCAAAATTACAACAACATCAGGTCTCTATTTTAAATCAATAATCTCATCTCTCTTATAGTTAATTACTTGATTTAAATTTTTCATCTCATCTCATCTCATCGCTTCGAAAATTTTCCAAATATCAAATATCAAATACCATATAGTGAAAAGTTTAAATGAAACCTTTAATGGAATGAAAGTGATACGAATTTGATAGATCAAAATGATATTACAAGATCATTGAGGTTGTAGGATATATATTTTGTTTGTGTGAGGTACTATAATTGATTTATATTATAAGCTTTTGGTGAATTTTGTTGGGATACAGTTGATTTAATATGTCTAAGAATACTTTATTTGTAGCTGAAGAAGAAGAAGCATCTATGGGTAATGTTGCAGAAGATGTTGTGATGAGTGATTCTGAGAATAATGATGATGATCCTATTGAGATTGAATATCCTTTAAATTTAGTTGGGGACAGTAAAGGTTTAAATTTGTTTCAATATGTTAATAAAGCTAAATTGGCTGGCCGTAAGGATATTTCACATCCAATGATATCAAATGCAAGATATTTAAAAAAGTCAGCAGTTTGGGAATTAGATGTCCCATTAATGAAAAATCATTTTTTCATAAAGATAAGTTGGACAAAGATTGGGAAACTACACCAGTTCAAGTTCTAAGAGGGGTTGGTGTAAAAACCCCGGTCATATGAGGATTTGGTGAAGGATAAACGGGTTTACCTTGTACCTATAGATAGAGTATCGCAATTCAGACCATTTTTCATTACATTGATGATTCTAATAAGCAAAAAAGGCAGGAAGATTCAAAACAAAATATTTCAAATGCATCCCAAAGAGCTCATGTAATTACCATGTCGGTTAAAAGTGTAAATGATCAAACCCAAAATAGATTAGCTGGTTCTTTAATGGCACATAAAATTGCCGATGAAGAAATTCCAATTGATTTAGAATGGGAAGGTATGGATGAAGAATACTTTAAAGACACTATTATAAAAGAATGTGGTGAACATAAATTAACACCAATAACTAATGATGATGATTATACATCAAATTTAGTGTAATAACATATTGGATATTTTCTGGAAATGACAGGACAAAATTACAAAAAAAAATCATTAAAAATTAATACTTGAAATTTATAATTGATAGTATATATGCATTATATATCGATGATAATATTTTTATTGTTGTTACATGAGGGAGCTTGTCCCTTTTAAAATCAAACGATGAGATTTAATCATACCACATCTTAATCAATTCTTCTGATACAGCACTTGGAGTCAAGACACCCAAATCCGTGATCAATGCAGTAATATATTCTTGACCAGTGTAATCATTTATTGGTCCACGTAGTATACCATTTAGGTTTTCTTCTACATTATCGTTTTCAATAGTATTGCCTGTATTATTTTGTCTAGTGAAATCCAAGGATTCATTTGAGCTTGGTAAGTCATCTGGAGACAATGGGAACATACGAACGAACTTTTGACTTTCACTTACAACATAAAATGGAATTCTTGCATTTTTAGCTAGTACACCAATAGAATAAGTACCAACTAAATTAATAATACCACCCGATTCAGTGACACCTTCGGCACCAACAAAGACCTTATCGATCTTGTGAATGATGCTACCCACTGCACTGTCGACTACCATTGTCACTGGGATACCCTTTTCGTGCAAAGAATTATAAATTTGCAAACCTTGCTTTGTAGGTCTTGATTCTGTTACAACACATCTGAATCTAATAAAATTATTGGCAGCATTGCTCAACAAAGAGAAGACAGCTCTTGAAAACCCATGGATTAAGATAGTGTCATCATCAGAGATGAAATCGACACCGAATTTAGCAATTTTATCACGAGATTGCTTTGATCTTGAAACGAATAATTGACCATTTTCAATCAAATGTCTTTTACAACTTTCCCAATCACCATACAATTGAGTATTTTTCAATACAAATCTCATAAAAACATCACAACCAGCTCTTAAAGACATAGAATTTGGAATGGACTTGGTTAATTCTTCTGTTGCGGATTTAATACTATTAATCATTTCAGCTGCTGTACCTGGATTCTTGACTTTCAACAAAGTGACCAATGCCTCAATAGCAGCAACAGGCATAGTCAACTCAGGATCCTCTTGCAGAAATCTCAAATACGTTTCTGTAATATTAAATTCAGCCATCCTTTTATTATCTTCTATTTTATTCTTGATACGTTTCTTAAAGTCAACACTGTTATATCCAGTTTTATTGTACAGAAATCAACCAAAAATTAACCCTTTAAAACCAATCGTTCTGGAAACCCAAAGTAAATCAAATAACAAATAATATAACTGTTAAATATCAACTATTGGTGTCCTATATACCGCCAAATTATCCAAAACACACTTAGTTTAAATGCCATCTATCTCTTTAATTGACCAACAAATTTCATTAAATTTTTCACTATTCTGATATCAAAGGAAAAAAATATATATATTAAAGGAAATCAGGATAAATGAACCATAACTATCAGAATTGAATTGTTAATTGTTGTTGGTAATTAATTGTAGATAGGTCTAAAATAATTGTCAGTTGTTCAGTTTGTTGTCAGTTGTTCAGTTTGTTGTCAGTTATAATTTTATTGGAAAAGAGTTTGGATTTGTTGAAATTTTAATTATTATTTTACGATAAATATTGGTTATAATAGGAACAAGCTAATTTGATCAGGTACAAAATTGAAATTGATTGACTCAAGTTTTAAATATCAATTAGACAGTATGAGTAGTAAGAAGATAATTTCTCCAGCTTCACCTTTAGCTTTGTATAATTTGGTTTCTGCAATCTGTTGGGGGTTTATCTTATACAGCGTTGTGTTTGTTTACCCTATTATTGGTCAACCAGGTTTTTATGCCAAGACAAAGAATGTCGTTACAATTGTCCAATGTGGTGCAATCATCGAGATTGTTAATTCTCTATTAGGTATTGTGCGTTCTCCATTGTTGACTACTGCTGCTCAAGTCGCATCTCGTTTATTGGTAGTTATTGGTATTTTCCAATATTTGCCATCAACCCCTGCCGCAAGTGGTATTGCTTATATAACTTTACTATCTGCTTGGTCCATTACTGAAATTGTAAGATATCTATTCTACTTTTTCTCTTTGACTAGTGAAAATGGTGCTCCAAAATTCCTATTACTATTAAGATATAATTTATTCATTGTTTTGTACCCAACTGGTGTCGCCAGTGAATTGACAATTATTTACTCTTCATTAGCTGTTGCTGAAGAATTGTATTCAACTCAATTGAAATGGTTCTTGGTTGGTACCATGCTAACTTACATCCCAGGTTTACCAATGTTGTTCGGACACATGGTTGCCCAAAGAAAGAAAGTCATGAAATCTCTAAGGGAATCATCAAAGAAACAAAACTGAAGAAACAAATACCAAATTTCATAACCTCATGCACATATTTCCATTATTAGTTTTGTGAGTTTCTATAGTCTCCTAATCAATTCTATAATTTTTTATTTTTATTTTTAGTTATATTTCAATTCTATAATCTAAATGAATTATTTATCATTTCTAAAGCTGTAGAAATGATTGAACCATCATTTTAAAGATCAATATTAGACAAAGATAAAAAGGAATATATATATCTAGTCCTGAAAGCAACTCAAAACTCTTGTTATCGCCAATTGAAATGATACCTATATATCAGGATTGAATCGGTATTATTGTCATTGGTCACGAGGTCATCTCATCGCGTAATATCAATTTGGCGTATTGATCAATAAATAAATCTATAATAAAACAGTTTGATAATGGATTAAAAAGTTCCATGATATCTTAATCTTTGTTTAACTATACAATAACATATCAGGTCTGGTTCCTTAGATCGTCAATTGGTGGTAACGGGTATAATTTGTCGCTCACTTTGTTTTACGATTAACTACTTCAGAAGGACATTATAAGTTGAAATAGAAAAGAGCCCTTAAGATTAGATTCTAACAAAGAAACACAATTTCGGAATTGATGGATAATTTGTCAATTATAAAGAGTTGTTATTAAAAAATCATTTATATTCTAAAAGGTACAGGATCTGAGGGGGCTATTTTTTTGGTTATCTACTAAAATAGTGACATTTCTTTTGTTCTCATTGAGAGATATATCTTGCTTGGAAAAATGTCAGAAGAAAAGATATTAATTGATATATTAAGTTCATTAAACACTCAACAGAAGAAAGCTGTAGAGTTTGATTATACACAATGCTTGCAAGTGATAGCAGGGCCTGGTACCGGGAAAACCAAGGTTCTTACCTCAAGGGTTGCATATTTAATTCTAAAACATAGGATTAAACCTCAGGATATTATAGTGACGACATTTACGAATAAAGCAGCCAAAGAAATGATTGATAGATTAGGTATAATGCTGAAAGGGACCAATATCAGAGTATCTGATATTATGATTGGTACATTCCACAGTATATGTATGAAAATATTAACAAGGTTTGGAAGTAAAATCTCGTTATCAAAAGATTGGAGAATAGTTGACGATAAAGAAGTTGATGCAATAATAAATGGACTAATTAAAAATATGCCAGATAAAATATATGACCATGCACATAGAGTTACTAGAAAAGTTAATTTGTGCTTACCTAAAGATAATGATACCTGGGTTGTACATCCGAAATTAGTTAAAAAATATATCAGTAAATTGAAATCAGACGCTATCTTACCAGATGAGTATGATATCTTAAATGATTCAGATCAGGCATTGTCTCATTTTTATAGAGAATATCAGAGGGAGTTGTTAAAATTAAATGGATTAGACTTCGATGACCTATTAATGTACACATTTAGACTATTATCTAAGGAACGTTGTTTGCCTCATGTGAAACATGTACTAGTTGATGAATTTCAAGATACAAATGAACTTCAACTAGATTTAATGTTCCTTTTTGCAAAGGGGAATCACCATCAATCCAGAGGTATAACTGTGGTAGGTGATCCAGATCAAAGTATATATGCATTTAGAAACGCCCTATC
This sequence comes from Vanderwaltozyma polyspora DSM 70294, assembly GCF_000150035.1. Classification (NCBI taxonomy): domain Eukaryota; kingdom Fungi; phylum Ascomycota; class Saccharomycetes; order Saccharomycetales; family Saccharomycetaceae; genus Vanderwaltozyma; species Vanderwaltozyma polyspora. The sequence goes on from NW_001834638.1 coordinate 43,621, forward strand.
CAGAAATTTCGAATCTATGGTACAAAAGAGTCCATTGCCAACTTCATCTGTCGTTTTAGTTCAAAACTATCGTTCTTCTCAAAGAATTTTAACAACAAGTGAAACGTTGATACAACAACAAACAAACGGTAGAGTAAATAGACAACCTCTATCAGCACAATTCGATTTGAATTTTCGCCCAGTTTATATAAAGTTTCCAACGAATTTTCTTCAGGCTCCATCTCTAACAAGAGAATTATTATATTTAAAGGCATTACCAAATTTATTTTCCTATAATGATTTTGCTATCTTGGTGCGACAAAGGAGGCAGATTAAAAGTATAGAAACGTCACTAATTGAACATAGAATACCATACAAAATTATAAGAGGGCATGCCTTTTGGGATTTAAAAGAAACCAATGCAGTGATTAATTTACTTAAATGTCTAATATCAGATAATGAAAAAAAGCCAATTTTGTCCTCCATTATATTCCCGGCAGGAGGTTAGGGCAAACATCCGCCGAAAGAATAAATGCGATTTTGGAGGAACATAAAGATCCATCCTTTACAGTTCTAGAAAAAATAGCTAGACAGAGTATAAATGTCGATATTCCAGCAAAGGCTAGGCAAGTAGTAACCAATTTTGTTAAGTTAATAAATTCTTGCAGAGATTCATTGAATTCAGTAAAAAATTCTGATTTAGGTGACCTATATGAGAAGCTATATGATCAGTCTGGATTGAAGAATGAGTATTTATACAATGACGGAAAGAATAATAAGGATAAAAATATGGCAGAACCTGCTATGCAAAACCCAAGGCATAAGAATGTAGAACTGTTGAAATCATATTATTTGGGTAGGAGTGTCTCAGATATAGTATCAGATAGTAATGAAAAAACTCAGCATTCCAACGCTTTAAATGGAACAATTAGAGATCACACGAGGAACTTTTTGAATTCACTATCCCTGTATTCTGAAGATTCATATAAGGAAGCTGAAACTGAGGAACAGAAAAGAAAAAAAGAAGAGATGGAAAAAATTGGATTTGTTACTATATCAACAATTCATGGCGCAAAAGGTCTTGAATGGCCAGTTGTATTTATTCCTGGCTGTGATGAGGGTATTATTCCTTCAATATTTGAAGATCAGACTCGTTCTCAAGAAACAGATTCAGATGCAGAATCAGATGATGATTCCCAAAACTCTCCATCAAAAAAATCCGCCAATACAAAGAAGGGGCCCGAGCCAGCTACGTCTGACACAATTGATGAGGAAAGAAGGATGTTTTTTGTTGCTCAAACAAGAGCAAAATACTTTTTATATTTATCATCAGTGGATAATCAAGAAGGTCGTATACGAAGCACCCCAAGTAGGTTTGTAACAAGTGATTTGATTAAAACAATGGTAGATTCACAAACACTTTTTAGCAGTAAGGCAACGATAAAAAATTTGTATCGGGCTTTGAATAAGACGATTTCTTCGAATGATAGCATGTTTTCCATAGATCAATTAGTTAAGGACTATAACTCCTTTATAGAAAACCGCCGAGAAAAGATGATATGGCATAATAATGTTATTCGCGATGTATACAGATTGGACCTATGCAGAAATAATTCAACTACTAATATAAATTCCTTCACCACGGCAGCAGCTCAACTCGAGCTGGAAAATAATACAAAGTCATATGGTAACCGGTTTGCGCCAGGTCCAGCTTCTATCGCAAAAACTACTTTAAAACTCCAGTATAGCCCTAAAAAGCAAACTTCCTCGAATTATTCAATGCAAAAAAGCTTTGCTCCTCAGTATATTCCAACGAGATCTAACCAAAATCAATCCAAAAATGGTAACAAGAGTTATATTACTGATAAAGATCAGATCTCTCTATCGAGGGAGAATTCATATGAAGTCAGTAGCAGAGGAAGCTCACCGAAACGTAAATCAACGACATTATCAAAGGCACCGTATAGAATTCTTAACAATAATTCAGGAATGGGTATAAGAAAGGAAACATCATTTGATGTAAGTGACATTGATTCACAAACTATCAATTCTTCACCCATGCCAAGAGCGAAACTAAGGGTCAATAGAAAAGTAAAAGTAGACGCTATCGATATTATGGATACACTTCCTAAAAGAGATGATGAATTTTTTGAAAAGAAAGATGAAGACACCACCGCGGCAGAGTTATTACATGACCCGACTGACAATTTGATAGATAATCGACCAATTATTGCGAGTGCAAAGAGGTTGGCTGATGCAGTAAAGTTTTCTAAAAAGGAATCCATAAAGACATCGATAAAGGGTAATACGAAAATTAATGTCAAGAAAGAACAACTTTCGAGTCAGATGGATATATTTTCACAATTATCGAAAGCTAAAAAAAAAGCAAAGGCAAATGATGGTGAAATTATTATTATAGACTAATTTCAATAATAATTATGAAACAACTGCAAGTATATATTCAATACAAGATGATAAAAAATAAAAAATTAATCTTTGGGTAGTCTTTTAATTCAAAAGCAACAAGAAATGAATAGTTAAACTGGTATATTTATTTTTATTTTTGAAATATCATTGATATTACATAATGCAGTATTATATAGAATGCTGGAATCGTTTAATGTTAATTATTATAGATTGAAATTACTTCTTGTCAATTTCTCGCATCTGTTTTCTTGTCAGTTTTCTTATTGGTCGTTGATGAATCTCAGACGAATTAGATTTACCGTAAGTAACCTGGGTATAATTTAAATTGGCCTCTGTACCAGGTACATCAAAATATTTTGTACTATCAAGACTCAAAGTGTCAGCATCTTGATTTGACTCAGAAGCAGGAAATAAAACTTCTTCAGACATCAATTTCCCCCAACTTGATGTTCTTCCCACAGGTTTGATTACATTTCCAGAATGTATCTTCCTTTTCTTGAATTGGTTTTCTGAATCGAATTTATCATTATTCTTAATATCTGAATCCTGATTTATAACATTCTTCTCTCTATTATCGCTTGGCAAAATGGAATTAGAAATATTTAATTCATTAGGAATCTTCCTCGTCGGTGGCTTTCTTTTTTGGGATTGTATATTTTCCATCTTGAATAAATCTCTTATATGTTCAGCTTTGTTTATGTTTGAACTTATCGAGTTCTTGATTGGAATATGCTTTATTTGACAAGTGTAATCTTCTTTCCTACCTCTTGGACAAAGAATGCACCAACTTATATTATTGAAATGGATTAGTTCTTTATCTGTCTCGGTTAGTCTTTTAGTTAGTTTGAATATATTCATGAGAAAAACTGGTGTTACTACTGGAATTTGGTGTGTCGTCTTAACAAATTCAATTTTCCTCTTCATGGAATTTCTGAAGACTTGATTGTTACTTGTGCTAATATTTGAATTTAATTGCTCATAAAACAGATCGCTAAATTCATTTTGCCATAATTTATTATCTTTTGGAATACTTGCTAATGATGACAAATTTATAATTAATAAATCTGTTGAATTATTTAAAAATTTATTATAGTTTATTCCAAATTGTTTTAAAACATCTAATATCTTTAATAAATGCAATAATTCAACACCATGAAAACCTGTAATAGAAACGTTCAATTTAGGGTTGTCGCTGTTTGATTCTTGAGCTTCATGTAATAATTTTGGATTTGGTTTAATTCTAAAGTTATCGGTATGATAAAATGGTTTTGACCAAGAATCTACTGGAAATAGAAATTTCTTATAATGCAGACATCGTTCAATGAAGAATTCTGTAATCTGAGTGAAAGATTCGTCCCCTTTTTCAATATTTAATTTATATAACGGGACGTTTGATGGTACAATGATAAATTTATATTTCGAATCAATATCATCCATAGTACCACCATTTTGGATTATAATTTTTTCTAATATTTGTGAGTGCTTTAATGGGAAATCTTTTATTATTTTAAATCGACAATCTGTAAATATTAATTGGTGTAATAATTCTTTGTTTTGTAAATTCGATTCAGTATCTATATCAGTAGAATCTAAATTTACCGCAGTGATGATATTTTTTGTTTTTGTACTATCATTATTCATTACTCTTTCCCATAACTTATTACCACGGGGTTTGAATTTTGATAGTAGATTTGAGTTTTGCTTTGATGTTTCATTGCTATGATCTATATTTGAAATAGATACTGATGATGAATTTATTGTTGTTATATCGTCTGTCATATCGATTTGTAATTTATCCCAACAATCGCAAGATTCTAATCCAATTTTCTCAAATGGTGTATTTGTATTGTTTTCTAAAAGATAATAAGGATCATAGTCTAATGTTGCGTTTCTCCTTTCACAATCTAATATCCATTTAAAATGTACAACTGGTAAATTTTTCTCTCTTGCAGCATCAACTCTTGCTCCATTTAAAGTATCTGTTATAAATAATACAGGTTTATTTTTAGTGACGCTAAAATTCATTATAAAATTAGTTGAGTTACAATAGGAAACACCTAATTTTTCACATTTCTTGACTAAATCATCGATATTAAAATTTGAATTTGAAATTCTTCCTATGAATAGTTGATAATTGTGCAACGGAGAAGCGGTGTAATTTATTTTCAATACGAGTAACATTCTTTCTAAGTTGTTGTTTTTCAAATGCATAAATTTCGAATGACTTGAACAAGTCACATCTTCACCAGATAGCCATAAATCATAAATTTTTAAAATTGATTTATAATATAAGAAAATAATATCATATCTATTTTTCACAGAATATTTGTATTTATGAGTTAAATGAGAATGACCTATAACTATTACATTTACCGAATTTGTTAAATCTTTAGAATAAGTGCCACCTAGTTTGATAATTTTTTTAGATATAGATCTTAATAAATCTTCATCGGTAAACCCAGTAGGGCAAAATGAAATACCTTGGAATGGCTTCATTTGCCTGCCTGTATCTTAAGCAACAAGTGATGAACTTAGTAGACGGATAACTGGTAAGTATCCGATGGCAATCAGATAGTTTTATTTGAAATATGGTTATTTGCCTTGCATGATTCAGTTGCAATAAATGTTAATTTTATAATTCGAAACTTTTCATTGATGATGAGGTTACTGAAATGATATATTTTACCCGCACATCAAAACATAAACCAAAACAAATACTCAAAAAAAAGAAAGAAAAAAACAAAATGACGCCAAGACGCGTTAAGAATTTAAAAACCAAAATACATATGTATATGTGTCACGTGACTATAATAGAAAAAATTATCTTGTCATGTGATCGTATCGTGTCTACAAAAACAACATTGCATTTCGTATAATGAAGGATATAAATGTATATTTTTATTTTTAATTGAATGTTTGATAGTATGGGGAAAAGAGGAATGGGGAGTAGAGAGGGGGGACACTAAATACAGTTATTTATCATTTCGAATAAACATCTTTACACCGGGCTGAATGCGTATCATATTGCTGTTTAAAGCCAGCATGGGGTTTCCGAAGATCGGTATCCTTTAGTTTAGAGTGATAATACCCACAAAAATAATTTTCAAATTTTCATTTTCAGACTAGATAGGATAAACAGAGAAACTAAAACCCGATATAACAAACAAGACGAAGACACACAAAAAAAACAATAGAGAAACTCCGAAAATGTAAGCGTGGAAAATATATTTCCGATCTCGGACTCTTACAATTTTTATTTCAACTGATACTGAATTCGTATTGATTTCACTCTTGACACTATATATATATATTCGCCTAGCCAAGGTATGTGAATCTGACAACTAGCCCCCCTCTGGTAATGAATTTACACTGGTAACAGGAACATATAGCAAAACTGACGTTTATGTCTTTTCTAATTTTAAATTTGTTATATTCCAGTTCCGCCCCTTGAACTTACAATTACTACTAAAAAAAATGAACAAAAAGAACAAAAAAACAAGCAGCCAGAACCGGTTCAACCTCCTCTATTTGTCTGAGATGAATACATTCTTTTTATGTAGACCCAATAAGGATGAAGCAGAATGGCGGCTAAAATCGCTATTTTGAATTTTATACATATATATATTTGTTTCTCCTGCGGCTACAGTAAAAACGGTATTGATTCGAGTAGATATATAACCTCTAAACTACTTTTAAGGGTCAATCTAGACCCAAAAAGACCGCTAGTTATTCCACTCGAAGTGTGTGCGTCGTCTTGCGGCGGCAATGTAAGTGCACTCAAAGCTACACTCTGAAGTGTCTATGATTAACGCCGTTAAGTATATCTCTAGGTGAAACAGGATTACTACAATTGAAAACTGTTGGGCCAAGGAAAAAGAAATCGAGATATTTTCAAGGGTTGCCACCCAAACGAAGTATCGTTGTTGTGTTTCGGAAGCCAACCGATTGATTAAACGCTTGTGGAGAGGGGGGCGAGAGTAGCAAGAACTGACAAGAACTGGCTGCGACATAGTGGGGAAAGATGAAACAGACAACCCAAATAAATAGAATAACTAGAAGTAACGAAACTAAGTAACTAAGTAAATAAAACAAATCGAAAGATATAATTAGGGGTTTTGAGATGTTCCTGAGATATGTGGAGTCATCCCTGTCCCCGGGGATATTTTTCTCTGCATGAGTCCGTGCCAACCGTACGAGTGCCAGCATAGGCGTATTGAGATATCCCGGGGAAGTAGCTGGAGTTGGAGGGAGGTGGGGTAGAGAGAAGTGGCTAAGAAAAGAAGGGAAGAGGAGAGTGAAATGTTGCAAAAACGCACGTACATTGAGAAATAAGTGCACACAAAATGAAACCGTATAAGGGGCAATTGAAGGTGGAGGGAAGAGAGAAAAAGAGGAAGAAGAGGTAGATAGACGAGGAACGGAGAATAATTGATGTTTAACTGGATACCGAATCGAGACAGACCAAGCCAAGCATAAGTTCCCAAAGCTAACCCAAAAAGAACATGTCAATTGTCAAGGGACACGACATTGGGTTTCCGTAACGGAGAAAGAGTAAGCAATCAAAGAGTTAGGGGAGTGGTGAGAGATAGAGAGAGAGAGGGTAGTCAGAAGAAACGAGACTGGTTGGTCCCATCGGAGAATAAAGATGGAGAGGACACTTTGAAAAATCAAGCACAACAAGACAAAATGATCATCCATCTAAATAATTTTGGTGTGTTTAGTCAGTAGATGATGATGATTTGAGAGATGAGATCAAGTTATAGATAGAGTGGACAGAGGTTTGGTTTGGGTGTGTCTCCGGCAATTAGACAAAAGGGATAAGATGTTGGAGTAATGTTTGTGGTATTAGACAAATTTGAAAGATCCACAAAAGGTTTTGTGTTTGTTTTTGTGTTTGTTTTTGTGTATCCAGAGTTGTTCTTATTTCTGGTTTGCTTGCCAGAAACAGCAAGTTAAACAAAGTTCACAGTTTAGGGGGGGTGGGGAGAAACTAACACAGAGAAAGAGAAAGGAACGTCTTCGTCTTCAACTTATTGCTCTTGTTCCCGTCCGTGGTTGGTTTTTGTGTAACAAATTAAATTTGATCTTAAATGAAAAGTAATAAATAGTAGTTGAGTGAGTATCAGTAGTATAGATAGGTAATGAATGAATGAATGAATGAATGAATGAATGAGTGACACAAAAATTTTAAAAATTAAAACTAAAAAAAAACATGAGAGACAAGAGAGAGACGAGAGAAACAGTATTGGATACTACCAAGTAATAAAAGTAACTACAAAAAATATTAAGTTAAGTAACTGATTAATTTATTACTATTACTATTACTATTTGTATTACTATTAGTATTAGAATAATAATGATGATACAAATTAAGATCATTAGTATTGTTATTCTAATGGTTAAGATCCTTTAATTTTTGTGTAAAATGTTGTGTAATTTTATTCTGTGTTTTTGTGTCTTTAAATATTATGTTAACTAACTTATATCTCTTGTTCTTGTTCTTGTTCTTGTTCCTTTTCAATCTTTTATTATTTTTTTTTATTTTATTTTTGGACATATATAAGCCTTACATATTTTGGTTATTAGAAGGTTTCTAGTCTTGACAACTTTTTTACTGCTCCTGATACGTTCCATTTCACAATATTTTGTATTTCTTAAAGGGGGGTTCACGGCATATCATCGTTAAGGTAATGTGCTCTAATTTTATTCATTTATTTAAATTCAATTCAAGATAATTCAGTTTAGCTTTACTTTATTTCATTTTCCTGTACTTGTACTCTCTCCACTTTTCATCCCAAAAAATGTTCCAAGATATTAATGTAAAATTCGAAACTGATGTTTCGCTATACAATGACAACACTGATCTGAACAATAACAATAACAATAATATTATTAATAACAAAGCCAAAAATAAAAATAAAAATGAAAATACTATTAACAACATGAGTCTTATCAATGATGATAACTCAATCTCAAACAGGAAGAAAAGAAAATATGGGTGTGTTGATAATAGTTCTATTCAACCAACTACATTGGTTAAAACTTCTGTAAATATAGATTCAAATTTTTTATCGAATAGATTATCACAAGCCTGTGACAGATGTAGATTGAAAAAAATTAAATGTGATGGTTTAAAACCAAATTGTTCTCAATGTTTAAAAGTAAACTTCATTTGTAAAACAAGTGACAAATTAACTAGACGTGGCTTCCCAAGAGGTTACACCGAAATGTTAGAAAAAGAAGTTGTATTATTACAAAAAAAATTAAAATTATTCGAAGAAAATCATTCAAATATGAAAATAGATATTCAAACAACCACTGATGGTAGTAACATTATTAGCACAAATTGTAGTTCTAGCGGTAACGAAAATGATATTGAAAATTCTGAAACTGATATTATTACAAAAAATAAAACATCAAATACAACCAACCTATGGACAGTTATCAATCAAAATATAAAATCTAATAATAAAATAATGTTAAATTCAACCGTTGTGATAAACAATAATAACAAAAACAATAATTATTTATCAAACAATTTCCAATTAACTTTATTATCAACAAATTTACAATTAAATTCACAATTTAATTATTTACCCAACTTCCTAATAAATAAATATAACATGGATGTTGCACGGATAAATAATTTGATCATTAAATCAATTAATAACTTTCTCAATCTACAAAATTCTTTAATACCTATTTTATACCCTTCAACTTCATGGGAACAATCATTGAAAAAATGTTTAAAATCATCCAATTCATTGCAAACTTCTTCAATAGATATTTTAGTCATTTGTTTTATAATTCAATTAAATTGGTCATGTTTTGATAATTTTAAATTATTTCAATTAACTAAATTTATTTGTTTAAATTCTTCAATTGACAATGACACTAATTCAACCAATGAAAATAATAAATCTTTAAAGAATCAAAAATTAAAGATTTTACAATTATTGAATTTATCAATTTACTATTTTATGACCATTTCAACTGACGATTCATCAATAAATTTAAAACAATTGTTTCAATTAACAACAGAATTCATTTATAAAAATTTAAATTTACCAACTTTCAAAATTCAAAATAAAATCATTCATTTATCTTGTTTTAGATTTTTGAAAAATTTATGGTCAATTATAAATAATATAGATGAAAAATATCTGTGGTCAGAAAATTTTGGTAATAAAAATTCATATTCAAAATTCTTAAAAGATGTTGATTTAGAGATAGAATTTGAAGAAGACTGTTTCTTAAATTCAAAAAATAATAAAGATTTATCACAATTCATAATCTTATCAAAATTCGTAAAGACTATTAAAAAGGATTCTAATTCAAATAATATAGAAAATTTGAATTATCAATTGGAAAATTTTAAGGATATTCTTTTGAAAGGTAATATGTTTTTCAATAACAATGAGAATTATTTAAATAATTCATTGACGAAAAAGGATTCAATTAACTTACAATTATCATTATATTCATTGATTCTATCATTTTTTAAAAAATTTGATAATAAACATTTACCGTCATTAGATAATATTTTCATTAATGACACTAATTACGTGGAGTCTGGTTTCCAAATATTATTAACATATTATAATCTATTAGTTGATAATAATTTGACTATAAAGGAGCAACCACAACAGTTCCAATTATTATATTTTTTACCGTTTAAAAACGATGACATTATTAATAGTTGTTTGTTATATTTAAATTTATGGTCGATTTCAAATTTGAAAAACTTTGATAATGATCTACAGTTGCCAATAAATTGGAATTTTATGAAATATCAAACATTTTTAATTAGATTTTGTTCATTATGGTTTTTTGATGATTTGAAGAATCCTTTGTTGTTAGATTTACAAAAAAATTTTAGATTTGATATTAAATTGAAAAAAATTCCTTACACTTTAGATTCATTGCAATTCAATAGATTAGGCTATTTGCAATCTATTTCAAATTTTAACGACACTAATAAATTAATTAATAACTCTAATATGTCATTTGTTATTGGTAGATCTAATTTATTGAAATCAAATTCAAATGCAATTATGGATCAATTTAATATGTTTGCAGAAATGACTAATTCACCATCTAATAATTTTTTAAATGCCACAACAGCAGCAGTCATATCAAATAATATTACTGGCGCAAACAATAATGTATTACCAACTGTATTTGATTCTCTCTCATTAAAGTCATTATTGCAAACTAGTAGTAATAATAATTTAATTGATATGTCAAATTATCAATCTCAAATATTATTAAACCAAGGAGAATCAGATGACGGTTATGCAGAAGATGATGATGAAGATGATGTTCAAGAGGAGCAAAAATTTGAGGATAATAAGCCTTTAGAAATACCATTTAATACGAAAAGACATGATTCATTATTCCAAACAAGATTTTTTAAACCTCCTTCTCATAGAATGAATTCTGGTAATTATTCTAGTAACAATGAAGAGACCACAGTAACGAAAAAGGGTAAAAACAAGATTGATGTTAATGAAAATTCTAATAAGGTTGACCATATTATTTTAACAGAGTCCATCTCTAGAAGGTCATCTAGTAGTTATTTGAATGGCAGCAGTATCAAAACAGAGAGTCAAAGCCAAACATTAAGCTATTATTCATTAAATAAAAGCAATGATTCCTCAATTTTTGATAAATTGAATAACAATTCTGGTAATGACAAAAAAGTTTCATTGTCTACCGACACGGAAGCAAGCAATGATAATAATCAACCAATAATGGGTATGAAGAATAATAACAATGCCAATACCAATACGAACATGAATGAATTACTTGTAGAGACACCAAGATCATTTACAGATATGTTATTATTACAACAACCATCGCAGTTAAATCTTTGGAAAACAAAATCTAACAATGGTAGTTCACAACAGATAACAAACAAACCTACAAATAAGAATAACACCATCACTAGTGCAAATAGTAGTAATAATAACAACAATAACAATAATGCAAACAGTTATACTGGAACGTTAGTTACAATTCCTTCTTTATTAAGTGTTGACAAGCTTTACGACCAATCATAGAAAGAACAGTTTTGTTCAAATGTATTTTTATAAACTCATTCGAAATCCTAAATCTACTTTATTATTAACGTCCACATATACATACATTCAAAAATACCCACTTAATTAATTATATTCACATAATATATTCAAAAACAAATACATATACACATATACATAAATACATATCCTCCATTCCATTAATGTTAATTTCACACGTCAAGAACCTCGTCTTTGTAAATAGATTATGATGGTGTTGTTGGATGATCAACATAACCAGATGTTATTGGAATCCAATGATGAGCAAAGTATATGGATGAATTTACTTCAAGGCAAAAATTACTTCAACGATGACTTGCTGACCAGGCCAGCACTCTGGGTAAGTCGTACATATATTAAATCCCCCATTCCCCTTTCTCTTCTTCTTTTCCCCTTGCCTTGTCTCGCCTTGTTTTCACATCCATCGTGTTCGTAGTTGGTGAACCCTTTCAGGTTGTGTTGTGTGACTCATAATCCAATAGCATTTCGTCATATAAATAAAGGAATTACTGATGTAGTTTTACAGTTCTAATACGTTCTTCTTGTCTTGCAGTTGCATTGCATAATTTGGCCATCCATAGTATGGAGCTGTCAGCTGTAAATGACTCATACATCCCACCAATATCTCTATCTATCTTTTTTCATTATTCTCTTGTCTTGTCTTGTAACAAACTTGTCATCATGATTGGATTGGACTGGATTGGATTTGAACTTCGTTACTGGCTCATCCATACAGGTCTGAGTTGTTGTAGCTACTGCTGATGGCTTCATCCTTTTGTTCATTAAATGATATTACTTTGGAATGACAAGTCTAGTATTGCTTGTCAGCCAGTCTAGTTTAGATTGACTTGGTCTGGTTTGGTTAGGTTAGGTTCAAGTGTATTATGACTCTACAAGACTCATACTTATGCAAGATGAGTAACTCGGATTGGTACTCTTGTTATGGTTCATTTAAAACATGTCTGTTCCAGTTTAATGAAGATTCTAAAGTTCATCCTTGATAAAATTGATTGATCAGTTGGAATATATAAAGACCAATGGGTCGTTTGGAATGTGTCTTTGCTATGCCCAGTTCAGTTTTTAAACTTTAATAATGATATATACGTAGATAAGATAATTAGTATATAGTGAACTAAAGGTTTCATAATTATTAATAATTGGATAATATCGTCAACAATAAAACATGCGTCACTTAGTATCAATCAAAGATCTATCTGATCAAGAGTTTAAAATATTGGTAGATAGAGCTGAATATTTTAAGAAAATGTTTAAAAATGGTAACATTGAAGAGTTTCAACAACAACATTTAAAATTATTAGGTAGAACAGTTGCCTTGATATTCACTAAAAGATCAACAAGAACTAGAATTTCAACAGAAGGTGCAGCAGCATTCTTTGGTGGTCAGCCTATGTTCTTAGGTAAAGATGATATCCAATTAGGTGTAAATGAATCTTTCTATGATACTACAAAAGTAGTTTCATCAATGGTTTCTTGTATATTCGCAAGAGTCAACCAACATCAAGATATTTTGAATCTATGCAAAGATTCATCAGTACCAATTATAAATTCATTATGTGATAAATACCATCCATTACAAGCAATCTGTGATTTGTTGACAATAAAGGAAAAACTAAACTACAATCAAAATAAATTAAAATTAGCTTGGATTGGTGATGCTAACAATGTCATTAATGATATGTCTATTGCATGTTTAAAAGTTGGTATCGATGTCGCTATTGCGACACCAATTGGCATTGAAATGGATAATGAAATTGTTGATGAAGCTAAGAAGATAGCAATAAAAAATAACTGCAAATTTACTTTAACTCATGATTCAAAAGAAGCATCAAAGGATGCTCATATTCTAGTTACTGATACTTTTGTATCAATGGGTGAAGAATTTGCCAAAGCTGCAAAATTAAGACAATTTAAAGGTTTCCAAATAAATTCAGAACTATGTTCTGTAGCCGATCCAAATTATGTATTTATGCATTGTCTACCAAGACACCATGAAGAAGTTACAGATGAAGTATTTTACAGTGATCATTCGATAGTATTTGATGAGGCTGAAAACAGATTATATGCAGCTATGGCTGCAATTGACATCTTTGTTAATAATAAAGGTAATTTCGATAATTTAGTTTAATTTGTACATAATAGAACAATTGATAAAATATATCCTAATGTATATATATATATATATATATTTATGACAATAATATAATCGTACCAAACCTAAATAGTTTCATATCCACTACTCTCAAATGCTAATGTTAATTTTTTAATCTCTTTTGTTTTAAAATCTTGATATAATTGATAATTTAATAAAATCTAATGTATAATGAATTCAATGGTTTCTTTAAGCTCGTTCAACGGTTGACTTTTCTCATCTACCATTCCCTTTAACAAATCGTTAACTTTAATTAAATCATAATAGTTTTCATAAATTGTGTTCTTAATCGAATTATTAGTTTCAGTTTCTTTACTTAGTAGCTTATTATGCATATGAAGTAGATCTTTGAAATACAGTTCCTTCACCGATTTATCTTCCATATTCTCCAGTGATCTAGAATCTATTGAATCTGTATCATCAAAATCAGTAACTGGTTTAACCTCTTTATTCTCTTTTATCGAGACCTCTTGGGTATCAGTGTCTGAAACTCGATCTATGCCCTCCGGAAGAGGGATAGGAGGAGGGGAGGAAGCAGAAGAATTAGAATCTGATTTCACTTTGTCCTGTTGTACCTCTTCATTAAGTTTATAAAACTCCTTCAACTGTAACCTTTTATCTTTATTCGAATTCTTAATCCTTAACGATTTCTTATGACTGATCTGTTCAGTCATTGCGAATCTCTATATATACACCGTTTCCAAAGCCACAGGAAAAAATCTCCTTCAATGTACCTTACAATAGTCTTTCAAACAACACTGTCAACAGGATTATAAACTTGTTTGATCAACCTGTGACCCTCTTATCCTTCAGTATTTATCAACTGTTTAAACCTGCAATTTGGTCTTATTTTTCAAATATTTTACTATATCCGGAATTTTACGTTATAAGCATCAAATTTTTGATATTTCATAAAAAAATTAGTTAATATTGACAGAAATGACAACGTCATTGATATTGATATAGACATATAAGGACTATTTGGTCAGGATCTAGTGATTGAATTTGGTTTTAAAAATTGGTATTTTGATTGTCCAATTTTTTGGATGGTTGTTTTACGATTACTAGAAGAATAATAAAGGAAAACTATTAAAAAATAGGGAGAGGTAGCCTTACTTGTTTATGATAAATATTGAATTTAAATAATTGAGCTTAACATGAGGTTTAGTAAGAAACGAACGAATGTTTCTAGTAGACCGCAGACTACTGAACTGAATTCCAGGGATCAGAGTGATTCCCTTGTCGCTGCCCAGCTGATGTTTAGGAAGTATTCGAGCAATTCGACAAATGGACAAACAACAACAAGTAGTAATGGTGGTGTCCCAACTATTGCTAATAATTCAAACGTCTATACTGGCAACAACAATGGCAACAACAATGGCAACAACAATAATAATATGCATAACAATAATGCACACATCATCGTTACCAACAGTGCTGGCGATATTCTAGGGAATGCAAGTAACAGTGATAATAATAATTTAGATAATACGGAAGAGGTAGCAGATATTGTGGAGAGTCCACTTCGACAATCGAATAGAGCAGCAACTCGATATAATGAACATCATTTGGTGAAAAATCTGAGACCACAAGAGGTATACTACAATAATCATTCTAATAAGATTCAACCTGTTATAGTGACAGAGGTACCGAATGCAAACACCACAAAATATCAATTGGCTTCACCATTGACTGCTTCAAGTCCACTGTTAGAGAGACCCAAATTGAGGAACTCTTATTCATCACAGAATGCAGCACAAATGGCTGCTGTTGCAGCAAATAATATAACAGGAGGATATGAATTTGAAGATCAAGACAAAATTTATGCGTCTAAAGTTTTAGACGGTCAATTGCATTTAAATCCACATAGAGATACAAAGAGCACCTCACAATTGCATTTGAATCAACAAAGGGATCTTAAAAGTAATTCACAACTGCATTTAAATTTGAGAATGGATAAATTACAAATTGATGATAACCTTTCTCCAGGGACTTCTGATCATGATCAGCATCAAAATGATGACATGTTAGTAAAATCTCAAAATCATGTTAATGAAAAAAATATGAAGGAACTTATGTTAAAGTCAAATTCTTTGAAATCACCTATCATTGATAGTAGGCAAAAATTTATTCGAACAGCAGATGAAGAAAATATCAAACCGTCATCAAAAGTGTCGCCTCAGGAACAATCAACAGAGGTTGTTTGGCCTAACTCTAAACTTGAACCGTCAGTAATCAACACAAATGATAATTCGTCTTCGAAGCAACCACGACGTGATTCTAAGAAAGATGTTTCTCGAAAGTCCTCAACCAAAGAGGAAATAAAAGGGACACCTGGTAAAGAAGTATCAAGAAGGTCATCCGGTAAAGGTACATCAATGAAAACTTCCTTGAGTAGTGATAATGAACAAATTGCTTTACCTTCAACAATTCAATTAGAAAGAATCCCACCACCTCGAGAAACATTAGATCCATTAGTGAATTATGATTATGAATACAATAGAAGCTCTGAAGGCTTTTCTCCAGATCAGCGAGAATCCAATGGATATTTCTCGGATTCAAGTTATTGTACTATGTCTTCTAAATCGGAGTCTCAATATGTAACAGGTTCAGAGAGTAATGGTGATGATTTGGATGGTATAGAGGAAACCAAGTCTAGAAATGATTTTAGTGAGCTAATAGCCAATGGAAGTGAAAATGCTAATATGGGTGGGAAAGTTCTGCAAAAAGACGAGTATGATGATGAAGTCAGTACAATCTTATCAGATACTGACAACACAGATGGCACAGAACTTCCTGTTTTTCAAAAGATATCAGGAGATCCAAACTCTGAAACCAAACAATCGATAACTACAACGGCGACATACGGTGTTCTGAATAAAGTTGCTGGCGGGAATGTTACTTATGAAGGAACTTTGCCAAATTTAATCCCAAATCACTCAAGAAGATCAAAGATAAGTAGAATAAGGAGAAAAATATTTGGGTCACATTCTAGTAAGAACCAGCCAATTAGTTCAAATGTGACAGCAAACGATGGTAGAGCAATTATTCGTACCTCCAATAATGTGAGGTTGCGGACAACAATGAGGGACGATGATTATGACGAAGATGACGTTTATTACAACTATAATTCAGGAAATGATTCATTTTCAATAGACTATAATAATCCAAGTGGTTATGAAGATAATGATAATTCCTATTCGCCAGAATCAGATGATTCCTTAGTTCACGAGAAATCAAAAGTTACAAGAGGTATTAAAAAAAGGTTTAAGAAAAATCCATTGGGTCAATATAAGCATTATCCAAATGAATTGTCCTATAATTTTTACAGTCAACACAATATATCGCAACCAAAGAAATTCAATATGGAGAAACCATGGAAATCCCATAAAGACGTTAATTTTGTAACTCCTAAAGAAAGAAAGAGGTACGAAGGTATGTGGGTCAGTAATCGATTTTTGTACCTAAGTTTATTACCATGGTGGTCGAGATTAATGGATGAAGAAGAAGACTTTGAAATTTCAAATTTGCCTACTGATGGATTGATGTTAAACCTTGTAGTTCAAGATATATGGTGTCGTTCTAATTTACCCACAGATTTATTACGACAAATATACGATTTAGTAGATACCAGAAAGGATGGTACGTTAGATAGAACATCATTCATTGTCGGTATGTGGTTAGTAGATCAATGTTTATACGGTAGGAAGCTACCTAAAACCATTGATCAAAATGTTTGGGATAGTGCAGACAAATATGCTGTAAATATTGTAAATTCTAACACTTATAAGGTCATTAATAAACAAAAGAAGAAACTAATTCGAAAAGAAATGGAGAATATTAAAAAGGAGCAAAGAAATGCTCCACATTAAATATATAAATAAAAAGAATAAAAAAAAGGCACTTTACAATTTATTTTGAAAAATCTCATTGAAAAGGGCAGGACTCTACACAGAGATACTCGAAATGAAACTATTTGAACCTCATTTGTCATATAATAATTAAATTTAATCAATTATTTTTTGTTTTTAATATATAATTTAACCAATAATAATTCAATTCATATTAAGACAGAGAAACTCTAGATATTCTTTAACCATCCGTTCTGCCAAAATTATTTTAAATTTTAAAAACGTTTAACAGAATGAACAGACTTACATAAACTAAATCCTCATAATTTTCATGGTCATAATTAATTCCTGACTAATTTAATTGTATGTATTGATAATTGAAAGGGTCTTGTTTGTCATCTTCTAAATCGATTACGTCAATACATTATAGATAAATTCACAATATAGAAAGCGTTGGCGCTATCACATGGAAGGTATTATTGATTTGAAATTCGGTTTAGAAGCCAAAAAAACTTAAACTTTAAATATTAAGAGAAGATTAAACAGAAGACAACTTAGAATCATTCATTTTTTAATTATAATAGAACAAAAGGCTTATTGGAGTTCAAGAAGGGTATAATAAGTTGATTAATAATTGATATTATTTGGTTTAATATGTTACAGTTCAAGCTTGTTTTATTAGGAGATTCATCGGTTGGGAAATCTTCAATTGTTCACAGATTTGTTAAAGATTCGTTTGATGAATTTAGAGAAAGTACTATTGGAGCAGCTTTCCTTTCACAATCTATTAAACTTGATGAGGATGATACAGTGATAAAGTTTGAGATATGGGATACCGCTGGTCAGGAACGTTATAAATCTTTGGCACCTATGTACTATAGAAATGCCAATGCGGCTTTGGTCGTTTATGATATTACAGCGTCTGACTCATTATCAAAGGCACAGAGTTGGGTTGAAGAGTTGAAGAACAAAGTTGCAGATGATAAATTAGTGATTTGTTTGGTTGGTAATAAATTAGATTTGTGCCAAGAAGATTCAGGGAAGAGAAGCGTTGAAATTTCAGATGCTAAGCAATATGCTGATGAACAAGGATTATTATTTTTTGAAGTAAGTGCTAAAACAGGTGAAAAAGTTAATGATGTTTTCAAAAGCATTGGAGAGTCCCTATATAGTTATAAAAAGGAGGAACTCTTATCCAAATCAGAACAAAATGGAACTAATACCCATGGTCAAGTAGATTTACAATTACAAAAACCAGCTACTAGCGATCCAACTTCTTGCTGTACCTAGAAAAAAAA
This sequence comes from Vanderwaltozyma polyspora DSM 70294, assembly GCF_000150035.1. Taxonomy (NCBI): domain Eukaryota; kingdom Fungi; phylum Ascomycota; class Saccharomycetes; order Saccharomycetales; family Saccharomycetaceae; genus Vanderwaltozyma; species Vanderwaltozyma polyspora. The sequence continues at coordinate 62,426 of NW_001834638.1, forward strand.
ATCAATAGAAAGTGAATACAACAAAACTAAGATAATAAAAGGAATTCAAAAGCAGATACCTATAAAGAATAAATTCTTAGGACTAAATGAATTTTTAAACTCATGGCATACATTTAATCTTCTCGTAAGTATTATAAATATCGATAGAAATATCTTTACCTTTATCTTCAAGATATACTATATAAACATACAAACTTGAAAAATAAAAAACAAATAAATATTATCTATCCATAATTAAATTAAGTTACAAATATATATATATAAACATAATTGTTTGTAAGTACATATATTTTCTATACATATATGATACAGGGTTTTTTTGTAATTAAACGATTTGTGGAATTGCCATTGTGATAGCGCTATAATAAAATGCCTTCAATGAGAAATAAAATTACTTTTTTAATTAATTTCTTAAGATGTTCATAATAACCTCTGAAACTTTAGTGACACCATCTTCAGTACCTCTGATGAAGACGACATCGTTAATTTTATCAGATTTTTTAGGAATGCTAATGATACATCCAGATTCGCTTCTTAACTTGTTAATTCTTGAACCAACTGGACCAATAACACGGCTAAACTTCTTTATATCAGAACAGAAAATATAACCAGCATACTTAGCTTCTGGAGCAGAAGCAATTCTTTCTTCAATTAAAGATTTAGCGTTTTCGATATGTTTAGCCCTTTCTTCTGCTGGAGAACCACTGGTTTCAGTATTCTTGCTAGAATCGGAGTCTAATAAGCCATCTATGTCTAACGGTTCATATGATAGCTTCCAAACAATGGTTTCAGCTGTAGAGGCTTCTGGTAAATCGGACAATTCTTCGATAGTCAATTTTAAAGCTTCTTTACCATCTCCCCTGACTTTTTCAACAGGGATCTTAATTGGAACTTTATCTAGTTTTGCTACTTTCTTAGCCGAATTTCCATATCTGACATTGACAAATTCATGTAAACGTAATCTTTGAACGAAGGCACCACGTTCAGATACAAATTCTTGAATTGAAGCAGGTACTTCAATCTCTAAGTCAATCTTATCATCCAAAAGCTCTGCAATCTTCTTTTTAGCAGAACTGACATTCTCAGGTAAACCAACAATTGTGACTTTACCGGATCTATTGTTTCTGTTTGGAATTTGCAATTTTATGTCGAACTCAGTTTCTAATTGACGACGAATTGTACCTACAGGACCAATCAATGCACCTAATCTCTCAGTTGGGACATCAATACTCTCTGATACAGTATTATCGATGTTGGAAATAATAGTATCAATTTGTTTAATAACTTTGGATACAAATTCTTTTGGACCTTGAATAGTGATGTATCCTTCATTAGATCCAGACTTTGGAACATTGACTGGTCTGTTTATGGTCAAGTGATCACCACCCGCCTTACTGATAATATCTCTCAAAACAGTACCATTTAAACCAATAATTGCCTTATTATATTTAGGATCGATTTCGTATTTTTCAAGAACGAAATTTTCAGTATCGTAGATGATAGATTGAACCTTGTCAGAAGCTTCTTTGATGGCTTCTCTGGTACCAATTATTTCTACTTCAACTTCTTCACGGTTCTTTATTTCGTCAGATGATGTATCTTCAACAAAATCAATTTCTACACCATATTCGGCTCTCAAATCATTGATTCTTTGACCATTTTTACCAATAATTCTTGGAATATGTTCAGTAGGAACTTTAACAACAGTTCTGTTGCTATGAGCTATTTCAAAATCTAGCAAAGCTTGGAATTCATCGTAGGTCTTGTTGACGCTACGAGATGGACCTCTTATTGATATTACGCTGTTGTCATTCATTAACACAATACGGACTCCATACTTAGATTGTAAATGAGTCAAGTTGGAACGTTGTGGACCAAAAAGTCCTTTATGATACTTAGCAGGTGCCAAGAAATCCTTGGTAATAATATCAGACCATTTCTTAATTTCTGAATGAATAAATTCACGAGCACGTTTGACATTATATTCCAAACCAAGCAATAGAACCTCAGTTATTTTATTTGATGCACTTTTCGAATTACTCTCCTCGATATTAACAGTGATATCATATGAAGAGCGAATGCTTTGAATATTTGCACCTTTCACACCAATAAATCTTGATAAAACAGTTGCAGGAACTTCGACAACCTCCCTATAATTTCTTGAAGGAGATTCCTTGATCAAGTTTAATGCTTTCTTTGCAACTTTAACAGATTTTTCATTACCTCTTAATAAAATTTCATTTTCAGCTGGAGAATGAATCTTGATTTGAATAGATCCTTCATGATCATTAACTTCCTTTAATACTAAACTTAATGTTAGGGAATTTTCACCTAGAAGATCATCTTGAGACTTAGAATCCATTTCAATAATTTCAGAATGTAAGGTAGATTGAGCCTTTCTTAAGCGGTCCAAGGCTGAGTTACCATCATCTAACTTTCTTTGAATTTCTTCTGCAGAAGGTTTAAAATCGTCATCTGTTGTTTGGGCAAACAAAACAATTTCATCGCTATTCTCTTGATAATCACCTAACATTATGAATTTAATTTCTGATTCTAAATCTCCTAAAATCTTTTTTGCTTCTTTATGAAATAATTGATAATCTAAATCATTTACTGTTAATGTATCAGATGTGTTCATATTATCGACAAAATATATCAATTCCTTTCTAGTTGCTTTTAATCCTGAAGTGTTGGAAGTAGATGACACGATGTTGATTACAACGTGATCAGAGTTTAATAGCAGTTTAGCATTTGGAAGAACAACTCTTACTCCTTCATTTGATTCGGTGATAGATTTTAGTGCATCGTATTTTTCCATAAATAAAACTATATTTTTGGCGTGTTTGATGTTATTACTGTGAGACTTAGAAATATCAAGGGATTCAACAACAAATTCTTTTGAAGTATTTCTTGCATAATCAATTGCAGCTTTGACTTTATCACTTGGTCCGACGAAACTCACGAACTCGTCATTAGCTTCTTGTGGAAAGTGGACATCTACATTAAATTTATCCTTGATTTCCTTATTATTAATTAAAATTTGGAATTTATTTGGAATCTTTACTTTCTCGTTAGTTAATGAGGAATTCAAATTGCTAATATAGTTCTTTACTTCAGCAAACTTTGACTTAGCTTCTTCACGTAAACCTGTTACCACAATTTCATTTGAATTTTGATTGAATCTACATTTCACAGATGACTTGTCTTGTTTGATTAAATCTGAAATATTAATGAATGGAATTAAAGCTTCGTCGGTGATTGTGACTCTAAAGGTAGCGTTTTTTGTTTCCTCTTTAACTATATCTAAGATCTTTTTCTTAACAATGGCGACAGATTCGGTGTCACCATTTAAATTAACCTGAGTCAATGTATCGTCAAATTCTTCATCATGTGAGTTCTCAATTGGTTCTTCTCCTATGTGAATTCTGACGCTATACTTTGTAGTTAATTCACGAACATTTCTACCACCTAACCCAATGACAGCAGATCTACATGAAGTTAAGATATTGAAAGAAACATCAACAGGTTTTTGAAGTTTCTTTAGCAATTCTCTTTTTGAAAGTTGAACATCCAAACGGTCACCAGAGATTAAAATAGTACGGGAAGATTTTGAGACAGTTGATTCGACTGAAACATTAAACGTTTTTCTAACTGAATTGACAATATTCGTGTAAGCTTCTTTTGAAACAGATAATTGGTCAGCCTCTTGAATCGAAAATATTTCTTGAATATTTCTTGAACGCATTGGTTTAGCACCAATTTTGGAAGAACTTGGGAATTCTTTAATAGGCTTAACTTGGGCGACAATTTTAGGAGACATTTTTGGACCCCATGAAACAGGAGTTAATGGAATAGAAGCACTATTACCCAAAGTTGGAAGATCTTTCAAAGATGGTAACTTTTTTGGTTGAGGAACGAAATCTTTTTGATCTACGATAATTTCATCTTTAGATGATTCAACTAAAGTTGTTTCACTTGAATCATTTGTTGTGGAATTAGCATCTACGGTAGTAGATTTAACTGGAGCAGCATCTTTAGATAATTCTATTTCAACAACTGGTTTTGTCTCCACTGGCTCGCAATCAATGATTTCTTTAACTTCTTCTTTGAAATCAGAGGTTATAGGAGCATTGTACTTTTCATTTTCCAAAGTTTCATAATTGTCCTTATTTTCAATGAATTTTTCTTTGTCATCATCTATTTCCACGTTATCAATCTTTTCAATAACATCAGACTCTACAATTTCAACGATCGGTTTGGATTCAGAAGGCTCGCATTCTATAATTTCTTTAATATCATTTTGGATATCGGTGGATTGAGGAGCATTATATTTTTCGTTTTCTAGAACAGCGAAGTTTTCTTTAGTTTCAGTTATAGTTTCAACGTTTGAATTAGTTGGTTCATCAGATTTTTCTTGTTGTTCTTTTTCATCTTTATATTTCTGGAATAGAGCAGTTGGTGGAGCGCCAATGAATTCAGAGGCTGTAGATGTATTTAGAGTTGGATAAGCAGCCATATTTCTTAAATGTTGATAAAAGTTTATTTATTTTGCCAAAAAAAGAAAGAAAAATATTAATCTTGTTAAAATGGTATTCTTTTATCTTGAATAATGAATAAAATGGAAGGGAGGGGTGGTGAAATGATTTACCGTGGTTAACCTGTCAGTATTGAAAATTTCTTTTCGTGCCCTTGGTTTTTGTAATTTGAAGGGTTCCCCTTGAGGTTGGTTCCCCGACAAAAAATCCCAAACCAAAGGGGATGGAACTATGGTTAGGGGGAATAGTATAAATCCGGTGAATTAAGCAAACAAGAAAACAGTTTTGTGCCCTTGAAAAAAAATAATTGAAAGAGGAAAAGAGGGGAATGGGGGGTGCGTCCCNCTTTCTCATGGCTCAGGCTAACGCGAAACATAATGATGAGGAGCTGTGTGAGAGTAGACAGTTATACACAGTGTGTGTTTACGAATACGGGCAGAGAGGATG
>NW_001834638.1:67507-83401 GCF_000150035.1 Vanderwaltozyma polyspora DSM 70294
ATGTCAAACAAAAATTATAAGTAATAAGTTTCTAACTATTTTTAGTGCAATAGATAGATATACGTATATATATAAACTTCACAAGAAATATTTTTTTTGTAATTGTATCAATCAATTAAGAACTTGAAAGAAAAGAAAGAGAGAGTGTGTGTGAGTATGTGAGTGAATGGACAAAGTAATTTCAACAAATCTAAGAAGCTTATATAAAATTATAAAATATAACTAAATGTATTGTTATAATGCTATAAGTTGCAGAATTTGAAAAGAAAGAGAGGGAAAAAAAGTTGCCTTCGCAGAGAATACAAGCAACAGTTGAGAATATTTGAATGGAAAGGGACTCAGAGGTATCTCTTTATTTCATGTTAAAAAAAGAGTATTGATTGCTATATTTATCTAGACAATCAAAGCAGTAACGGGAATCAGTAGATGAAAAGAAAGAGAAGAAACAAAAAAAACTTCAAGATGAAATGAAATGTTTTCGAAAAAATAACTAGAACAATGTGATCCAGAGAGGATACTTAGAATCCAATAAAGATGAAGTATAGTTAATTAACACATCATCATGAATATATCTAGGACTGGTTCTGTTGTGATGAGTGAAAGATAAGGAACAGCTCAGTGAATGGCCTCCAGTGTTCAATGACACCATCACAAACCGACACGTTACCATTAAAGAAAGAGGTTTATGAAATGTAGCATTTGGATAAAGACGCAGATGCAGACCCAGACTAAGACGTAGATGCAGATGGAGATGCAGATGGAGACTAATATAGTTTTTTGCTGTCGGTTTAGCTGGACTTATCTATATGCTCTGGAATTCTAACAAGCACATCGGATACTGTGTTTGTTTTTTTCAATGAATGGAGCTGCTAGCCAGCATCCCAGAGGGTTCTAGCTCTAGCTAGAGCTCGAGCTAGAGCTAGAGCTAGACCCAAGACCGAAATAGAGCAAAGATCAAGATCTAGAATTCTCAAGAAGATCCAGCAAACAAAATCTTCTATGCTTTTCTTTTGCTAACTGTGCAGTGTTTTCTAAGTGTTTTTGTATTCTTTTATAATAACTTTTTCATGGAACAGGCTGTCGATTAGCGAAAGCGAGGGAGAGAGAGAGAGAGTGTGTGGGTAGCAGAGATATTAGAATGCATGACGTATGAAAGTATATTGAAATTCAAGAGAGAGTCCTTTGCATTTGCTTCTATTCTTAGTATGAGAGAAAGAGAAACAGCAAGAGAACTTCCATAAGCGTAGGAATATGTAAAACTTGATATATAATTTCGAATATAATAATAATGAATGGGCTATTTGATTTTATTTGTATGTCAAACATTTTTATGTGAAATAGCCAGTGAATAACGCCAACAAAACACTGGCTGTGGCGGGGGTTGAGAGCTAGAAGTAGAGAAACGGATACTCTTTTGTCTGGATCTTCAACAGAAACACAAACTTACAATCAATATAAAATGATATGAATTTCTACAAAGAGGATATAGTCACGTGCATAGCTAATCCTTTTTCTCTTTTTGCTTTCATTCTATTTTGGGACTGCGGGGAGGGTCTCTTTAGAAAGAAAATAAAAAGGAAATAAAAGTTGTTCGGGCTGTTCTCTTTCTTTGTGAGGAAGAGTAAAGTGATATATACGTAGATGGGAACACGCATTTAAAACCACTGGTGAACGATCGACAAGATAGCTGGAGATTAGCTTGCTAAGATGATAACGCTAAAGCAAAACACAGTAGGGCAAATAAATTGACAATTGGCTGCTGTTCTTCTCTCTGGTTTGACTGCCTAATATGGAACATTTCTTTTGGGTTTGTCCCAACTGTGGAACAGAACTTTTTTATTTCTAATGGTAGCGAGACATTAGGTTTGATCCCGTCTATCAAAAGTTATGTTTTTTTTATTTCCTATTCGAAAAAGTTCTATTATTGCGGACTGTAACGTGACGTGCTTTGGTGACGATATATGAAAAGAAATCAACCAGCACTGTTACAAAATTGGATCTACGTGTCCTTCATTTGGTTTGGCTTCTCTGCCTGGAAGATTGACAAGATTTTGAAAGATAAAAATACCTATTCATTTAAAGGAAAATCAATCATAATCATACCTACATTTTTGACACAACTTTAACTTTTATAGCAAACTTATTAAGCTGGGTATAGATTTATTTATATATATATATGTATACTTACGTGTAAATAGCACGATTTTAGTTGAAAATAATAATGAAAAAAAAATAAAAAATAAAAGTAATAAAAATAATAACGATAATGAAAAACCAAAAGAACGAATTAACCGCGTAGATCCGATTTGCCCCTTCCCTTATAGTACTATTATTATTATTATAAAGTGAGGGTCGGATCTAGCCTACATATAATAATAATAGTAATATAGAGATAGATATAGATATAAAGATAGAGATAGATTTGGATTCAAATATTAAGCATACTAATACTACTTTCTTGCAAGTTGCATCATTTTCTTGAATATTTTATTCTTCATCTCCTCTATTCATCTTGGAATATATATATATATTTTTCTTCTTTTGCTTGGAACCTGAATTGTAATGATTTATATTTGACGTGCTTGTCGTAACCCCGTTTGAAACTCTAATTCATATATTTAAATAAAAAGATAATAATGAAGATAATATTGATGATAAAAAAGGACTAGTTCTTAAGTAAGAGCATCCCTCTTTATTTCAAGTTACCAACATTTTGGGCAAATTCACCGATGAAGTTACCGGCTGGATTGTAAGAACAGATAACGTAGTTACCCCATTCATTGTTACAATTCTTAATACCACAACCAATTTGAGTAGACGATTTCCATACTAATTGTGTGAAATGACCAGTAGCTGGAGAATAGCCTGGATTACTGAAATCGTAACCAGAAATTTCATCATACCAAACATCAACTGCACCGGAGGCACTGTAACCTAAGGCCAAGTTTTCACCGTATGCACCACCAGAGTGAACTAAATTACCAGAACAGTCATAGTTGTTGGCATAGTTTTGTGCGTAGCTGGCTAAATCGTCAGACCATGATAATGAGTTAGTGTCTTGATGTAAAGCTCTCTTAGCATTGTGAGCATTCAATATGGTGTTGGCAAAATCAGATAAGTTGCTGTTGTTGCTGTTGTCTTGAGCAGTGGTTGCAGCAGGAGCAGCAGCAGCAGAGGTTTCAGTGGTTTGAACAGGAGCAGCAGCTTCAGTGGTTTGGACAGGAGCAGCAGCTTCAGTGGTTTGGACAGGAGCAGCGGCTTCAGTAGTTGAAGCGACGGCTTGAACTTGAACTTGAGCCTGAGTGGTGGCAGCTTGAGCATCAACAACATTGTTACCAACTAGGTTAACATTAGCAACGGCTGGGGCAGCGGCAGTGGCAGCGGCAGCAGCAACAGGAGTTGGATCAGCAGCGGCACCGATAGTGGTGAAACTAGTGACAGCAGCACCGTCTTGGAAATAGATTACACCTTGAACGGTGACAGTTGGTGAAGCATGGACATGTTCAGTAACAGTGACCATAGCTGGAGCAGCCAAAGCGACCGAAGATAAGGCAGCAATTGAAGAGATCTTGGAAAATTTCATTTTGAATATATTTTAAAAAGAATGGCGTTATGAAAACTTTTTGCTAAAGAACGTAACTGTAGTTGGACACAGACTAATGAATGGAACGGTAATATGATTTAATACCTATATCAAAAAGAATGAAAGTTTCAATGGTGACTTGAAGCAAGATATCTATAAATAAAAATAAGTAACAAACAAGCAAAAGATACAAAATAAATCTGATTAAAAATGGTAGATGACAAGCAAATTAAATGGTATACAACATACTTTAAAAAGTGGAACAAGAAATCAATTTACTTGGCTAACACTTATATATATTTATTCATAAGAGATCAAAACTTCACAATAGAAGTTCATGGTGAAAAACAGAGAGATATTCTAATAAATTCAGCTGCATCAGACAAACAAACGAAGACACTCTTCTAAATATTTTTTGTATCCTTCCTAACTAGTAAGCATGGTTTCGAAATGGATTCGAAACGAAAACACTAAAATGCTTCAGCTAATCTTCACTCAACTGATGGTGAATTATTGAAATATAAATAATTTCCCTGAATTGGTAACGAGTGAAAAATTAAACTAGTGAAGTTTAAAGTTAAGCTGAAAAAGGACCGCAAATACACCAAAATTCAAACCGATTTAAAACGTTAAGACTGGTTAAAAATATATCCCTCCAATTTCCTAATTTGGAACTTAAAGTGCATTCTCCCAAAACGGTAACGGGCGCCAAAAAACTACAAATGGCCCTAGAGCTCGATGCAGAGGCTGGAATAGGGATAGTTGTGAATGATTTCCGGAAAAGGACCAATGCCGCTGAAAGGGGTAAAGACTGATGTTTATATAGGAAAAATGGTTGGTTTGGTACAAATCGATCATAATTTCATATTGGTTAATGTGAATAAAAAGAAAGTTCGAGCAAGAGAATTGATAGGGAGAGAGGATAATTTGGGATCAAAATTATTGGGTGAGTGGGTTACCTCTTGCAGATATTGATAAACATGAAAAATGAGGAAAGATAAAAAAAAGTAAATGGAATGGTTGTGAAAATATAAGAATAAAGGATATTTTTATGTCGTCTCACAATGAGACAGCGTAATTTAAAAAGAAAAACAAACATTAAATAAAGGATAGTCAGATATTATACTGAGAAAGAAACATCCGGGTAATCCGAACGATTAGAAATCAATCCATTACAGCAGAACAGAAAGTAAAGAAATGTATAAACTTCTGTTGTTAAGTGAGTGATCAATCGAACCGAAGCAAAGCAAATCAATGGTTTTTGTGTAGCGTTTAACTAATATATACGTATCTTGCAAGTTGTCAGAGACTCTTACTGTAAATAGATTTTTCTTTTATTGCTTGTCCCATACAGAAAATAAATAGAATAGAATAATCAGACAATACATGAAGTATAGTCTAACTAGGTAATATGCCTAATCTGGGAGTTAAGACAATGTTTTTTCTAGTCATTTTATGTTTTCCGCGCTTTGACTTTGAAATAATGGAATTAGCTGCTGTTGACCCAATTGGGTAATCAAAGTATTTAAACATTCATACACCCATACACCTCTACACCAGCCATTTAGTTTTTCTCACAACTTTTTGACGTGGACCTTTCTCCTTGATTTGTGCTGAGTTTTATTAGTGTGAATGTGCATTGTATGCGGGTGAAACGGAAGACTTTATTAATGTCCTTTAAACGCCAGCCAGCTTATTTATTACTATTTCATTTTGTAGTATTTCTCTTGTCGATAACAAACCTTGTGTATGAGATGGATCAGAATGGGTTGTGCTTGTATACGTTTGATCTATATTATGTCTGTTACACAGAAAAGAAGCTTAAAAGCGACACGTGGACATGGATTTAAGATCTTATAGGCAAATGAGAGGGAGAAAGGCTGAGGAATAAAACAGGGGGGGGAAAGAAAAGAGGGTAATCCTCCATAAGATAAAAGAAAAACCAATTCCGTAAAAAGATAAGATATCAGTTGTTTCTGGTCTGAGCATGTCAGAAGCAGTAATAAAAAGAAACGGAGGAATCCTTATCGGTAGTGAACATTCAAATGTTGATCTCATTCTCTTACAGATATTGAAGCTGATACTAATACTAATGCTAATGCTAATGCTAATGCTAATGCTAATGCTAATGCTAATGCTAATGCTAATGCTAATGCTAATGCTAATGCTAATGCTAATGCTAATGCTAATGCTATCACCGGTCATATAAGAAACTCATATATTACAAGAATTCTAAATTGCTTATTATGGATTTAATTTATAATGATTACTCTCAGTAAAAAATGTTGTGAAACTCGTTTACAACTAACTGGTTAATACTGATCAAACATTTTGTTTAATCTTCAATTTTATATTTATGAATGTTAAAGATCAAAGTTATATATTATAGAACCCTCTTGAATTTCAAATTGTATATAGATCTTATTCCATTTGACATTTCACCATATACTACCAAAGAAGTAAACATCCAACAAATTATAATTGACATGTCTCTTTTTTTAGTTTTGTCGTTGTTGTTTGATACTGACACAGTCAGTAACTTAAAATTCAAACGTCAATTCAAAATGACAGATCATGTGATCCGTTAATCAAAACAGTGTTTGTTTGTTTTTTGCCGAACTAAAAACTCGAACTCTCGAACTTTCGATTTCGAACTTTCGTTGTCGTGTCAGTTTTTGATTTATTTCTTGCCTTTAAGATTTGACAACGCATTGATTAGATCGAAGGAAGGGATGTATGTAGTTTTCCCTTTATTTTTTGTAGTTATGCTATATGTGTTTTCAGCTACTACTAAAAGTATAAATAATAATAATGATATTGTCATGTTGTGATACTAACATCCTTATATCTGGATATTAGGATAAATTGTGAAGCAACTATATATATTTACATATGTTTATACAAGTATATATATGTTCATATTTACCTAGATGGTGAAACTACAGTGAAGAAAGGTAGAATGTCAATTGGGGAGGTTTTAAATGTATACAATGGTGATAATTCACCAAAGTTGAAAATCACCTGTATTAAAAAGTTTATCAATGTTTTAGATTTAATTGATCATATCAAGAATATCCAAGATATTTATTATCTTGAATTTCAAATTAGTGAAACAATTACGTTGAATTTGAAGATTGAAAGCAGTTGTAAAAATACACCGATATTAATTGTTGAATTTGATGAAATTAATAATATTTATTATCTTTGGAAATCTAGTGGTAATTGGGATATGAGCACCGTCATTTCGTCGTTCTATACAAATCATATAGTCAATGATAGAAAAAATTCAAATGATACATTATTATATTTTGTCAATTCAAAAGAGTATCAATCTCATTTTAATAAGAAAAATTTATTGAAATTTATTGAAAAGATTGATTTTAATTGGGATGAAGAAATCGTGATTAAGTTTTGGGAAACTTTCAATTACTTTTTAAATAAAGAAGGCATTACGACAAAAGTCGGCAGCAACGAAAATGAATCAGTTTATAACAGTTTGATTATACTTTCGATATTAAAGATAAAGTTACTACAAAATCAATTACTAATGAAGCATAAAATTATAAAATATTCACAAAAAATGACCAATTTGAATTCAAATTCAAATTCAAAGTCAAAGCCAAATACAAAGTCAAATACAAAAACAAAAACAAAAAAAATGCCAGATTCAAACTCAAGTTCTGGTATTGACCCAAGTACAAGTTTGAACGAAAAATGTATAAGTAAAACAAAAACTATTAAAAATAATAACTTGGTTGAGAATATTTATCAAAATCTATCAAAATTAGATAATGAATTCCGTCATAAAAAAATTGATAACATCTAATTCAATTCTAATTCAATCTAGTGAATATTGAACTGGTTTTCAATATCCTATAATTAACTTTCTGGTACTAATGGTTAATTATTATATATATATATTTTATAATAGTATTAGTATTGTATTATAATCATAGTCATTGTCATTATTATTACTATAATTGTATACGAATTATAAGATATCTGGTTTAAATGCTAATTAAACTATACTATAATATTGGTAATATAGATATACTAACTAATTATTGCTAATGTATCTGAAAATGTCCAAATGAGTAAATAATATCTAGATACATATAACATTGATGAAAGGCTCTAATTCTTCATCTCCAATCGAGATATCTTTAGTTGATATTACGTATACAAAACATAGAATCATCACGTGATATATATTTATAAAATTGGTGCAACTTGAATTTTAAATTTAAGATAGAAGTCCAGAATTTTATATTCATTAAGAAAGGATCCATTTATTGATATTACTATAATCATTGAAGGATTCGGATTTATGTATATTTTAGGGAGATTATTGCCATTCAAAGTACGCTTTATTGGTTGAGGAATTTTATTCTTAATATAATAACTTATTAGATACCTTTAGTTGTATTCAATATTACTCCTATACTTGTTCTAATCTCAATAAACCAAAACAACAAAGCAAGATAAAAATAAACAAAGCGCTCGGACTATAATCATTAATTGATTGGTCTTGATTTTTTTGTGAACAATATCGTTAATTGATTCTGGTATTGTCTATCTTAAGTTTGACTTTAACAACGAATAATTTTAAATATTACTATATTTATTGGATCCTTTACCGTCATAGAAACATTTGATCTTTTATTTTCCAACTCGAAACTAAGTTTAAAAACAAAAGATTGAAGGATATCATTAGGTTCTATTAATCGATGTATAAATTACAGGTGATATTAATACCACCAAGTGCTATTGTTGGTCAACAGATCGATCAATTCAACTATAACACAATCCCAAATTCACTACCTTATAATTTGCCAAGTATTCAAAATGAAGCTATAAACAATAATTATCAAAATGATGTATCCCCATTAGGGATAAACCAACAGCAATTAAATGGATTCATACTGCAACAATCCCAAAAACCACTACGAAATCATCAACAAATAGAATCATTTAAAACAGGTGACAGTAATATGCAAAATAATAATATTAACAATAATAATGATAACGATAATAATACGCATACTAATAATAATACCAGTATGAATATGAATACTAATAATAATGACAATACCACAAATATTTCTTATTATCAAAATGGTAATATTGCAAAGTTAAGATATTTGACTCCTTCGAATTGTAAGAAATTTTTATTATTTACAAAACCAAATAACAATCTCTTGGAATTATCAGAGGAAATCTTGTTAAAATGTGAAAAGCTGTATCCAAATTTACAGAATGAAATTGAGATTGTAAGTTTGCGAAATATTGATGACTGTGATTTGGACCCTGACTTCTTAGTTAAAGATGTTTTCGATATTGATAATACCGTAAAGGTAATATTGAAGAATGAAATAGATTTACATCAATCAAATTCGTTGTATAAATCAGTCAAAAGGAAAAGAATAAATGAAAATAATCAGCTAAATGGTTCTCTAAATATTTCAAAGAAAAGACACGCTTCTGAACTTAAAAAGAATACTTTGAATAATAATACGGTTAGAATCTCAACTCCGTTAGCTCATCAAATTTATCCTCCGCCTAATAGACAATCAAATAACTCTGATGATGAATTGGGGGTAGATGATGATGAATTAGATAGGTCCTTTTTGCCGCCACCAAACCAACCTCAATCTCCACCAATTCGTATAAGCTCGGGTATAGAAAATTACAAAAAAATAAAATCTCTAGTAGAAGAAGACACAGTATCTAGATCAGAAACTGTAGATCCTGATAAATCCAAACAACAGCGTATTTTTTCCGGAACACCGATACGACAAAGTGTAACACCAAACAGAGTATATTTAACTGGTCAAAGAGTAGTTTCTGACAATGGATACCAAAATTTTAAAGAGAAGACTTCGATTTTTGCCCCAAACAATAGATCTCTATCTGTATCTGTTAAACCAACTGTATTTTCGTCCAAAATAGATAATATTGTTATGTCTTCTCCAAGAATTGGTTCAGGCATGTTAACAATACCTGAACCTAAAATTCTTGAAGTTGAAAAAGAACTACATGAAGGACCATCTAGCCCCTCTACATTGTTACCACAAAAAGGTAATAGAATACCGATGAAGAAACCTTATTTAATGGAAGATACTGATTTTGCAGATAATAATTCTAGTTCGGAGGAGCAAGCGAGTGAAAACGATACTATTCAATCTAAAGCATCTTCACATCGTCAAACTTCAATAGCTGATGACAATGGTTCTCCAACAAAAAACTTATCACAAGACAGAAATGGAGATTTAAAAGATCATTTCAAATATAATACAGATATTGAATCTAGACAAGTTAAGTTAGCAGAACTACCGGTAATAGTAAAAAAAAATTCCTTTGATAAAGAAAGTACTGCAAACGGAGCAATTGAAGAGGCTGATAATTCCATAAATGCAAATAGCGGTTCTCAAAAAAAAGAGATGCAAATTGTAAACAATGATTCTAAAGATATTGGCAATAACAGTTTCAAGAAGGGAGAGATTTTGAATATGGTTGATGGTGATGAACTAGATATTCCCCCCTGGTTTAAAAGAAGCTCTAAATATCCTAAAAAACCATATACCACTGTGCTTAATAAGGATATTGATAACTCAAAACCAGATCCTAGAAACATTTTACCTGAGAGAACACCAAGAAGTGCTGCAAAAAGAGCGGCAGAAAAATTGGTTTCTAAGAAAGCTCATACCTCTGAATCTGAAAAGGTAGTCGAAAATTCAACCTCGCCTGAACCATCTGACAGTGATTCAGATAGAGTCGAAACTGATTTGTCAGATGAAAACAACCATATTATTATTGAAGAAAATGGTGTTAGAAAGGAATTGACTATACTAGATTTAAAAGGCACAGTAATTGAACCGACTGCAAAATTAAACATTAATAAAGAAGTCGTCAATAAAGCCCATACCGATGAAAAGGAGGACAGAAACAAAAGTGATAGTGATAATAATCGTGGTTGTGATATTGACATTGATAGTGATAGTGATAGTGATAGTGATAGTGATAGTGATAGTGATAGTGATAGTGATAGTGATAGTGACAGAGATATCCCGATTAAAAGTATTGACTATAATCTCTCGAAGCATGAGGATGAAAATGATCTATTAATATTTAATGAATGTAGTTCGTTAGCTAACTCGGATAGTCAAGTACTAAGAAAACCGTCATATCTTGATAGTGATAGAGAAAGTGGAGATGATATGCATGTTGTAGAACAAGTCCCAAAACTGTCTTCCAAGAAAAGTTATGAGAATCCTTCTTCCAACCAAAAGAGTTATGACTCGATTACCAAAGATAAAAAAACTCTAAAGTCGAATAATATCCTCAATATAAATAATAAAACGAAAAATTTAAGTGGAAGGAAAATTTATACTAGATCTAAGAGAAATGACGTCAAGGAATTATATCGATCTTTAAATATTGGAAATATAGCAACTTCTCTTGATGGAGCCAGACCGAACAAGGTTGAAGGTAATGAAAAATCAATTGGTAGTGAAAATGAGGGATTCAGAAATTCTAACGAAAGTTCTAGTTATAACTCAAGTTCTGATGATGAAAATAAGATGATTGGTTTTAGGGAAATAGGTGCTGTTGTAATGGTGACAAAACGAATAATTGATAGCATTTTTAGATTCATCAATTAGATTACTAAACTACCTGCATTTTTGTATTTTTAGCTTGGTGCTAGGATATATAATTATATGTAACTATTTAATAGTTATAAATAAAATACAATGTAATTAAAAAGGTTGAGTTGATGAAAAAGTTAATTTGATATCCCAAAGAGTATCTAATTATAACTCTTCAGTTGAATTTTCACAAATTATCGAATGTTCAAATTAAGTTTGGCAAATTATGGTACGGCTTCAAAATATTTTTTTTTATGTTTTATATGCATCTTCATTCTGTTAGTATACTTACTAATCCGATTGAATTTTTCATTAAATTTTTCAAACTCTTCAGACTCATATCCCTCCTGCAATCTATTGAGATTGTTGCCCATAATTTTATTTTTTTCTGTCCTTGCTATAACAGTTTGTACTTTTGATGTCTCTATCTCATTATCTCGAGGTATGTATTCCTCTTTATTGGGATTTTTTTTTAGTTGGATGCTTGTATATCTAATTGACTCAAACTTATTTTGAAGTTTATTTTCGAGTGCTGAATAAGAATTAGATCGACCACTAGAAAATTTGGAATTCTTATTATCAGATCTTTTTTTAAAACTAAATTTTGAAACCCCATCTCTATAATTTTTATTCCCAGTCAATACTGTTGCCATATCTTGGGACGAGATTTCAGCTTCTTCATCATTATTTGATATATTTCGTGTCACTTCATTGTTATGAAATACATTAATGAAATCATCACTGATGTCAACCAAATCTATATTCTTAAAAGGTTCTTCTTCTTTTTCGTGTTCTTTTGAATGCCTGACGATAGATTTGATTCTTTTCAAGATCTTCATTTGTGAACTCATCTTTGTTTTTTGTTATGTGTAATTAATTAGTCAATCTATTGTTTTCGGTTCAAAGTGAATTGAAAGAAAAGAAAATAGAATCAATTTATATTCAAAGTATCAGTTTATCATAAATCAAATATTTGGAAACTAGAGTAAAATTGTCTTTTAAAAGTGATGAGAAGTCATACATCAATTTATATAAAACACAATAAATTTTCCAGGCTATAATACTTTTGATCGAGTCAGAATATAATTAGAGACACAAATACAAGTAAAAAATCCTTATCAAATAGAGTATATATATTCTTTGATTTGCTTCTTATTAATTCTAAACCTGGATTTGATAATTTTTATTTAAATACTTCTTATGTCAAATTTAACATTTTCTTAGGGAAAATTATTTTTCAAGATCTTATTCAACAATATTATCTGACAACACGTAAAAGAACCTAATTGGCATATATTTACAATCTAAAATCTGTGCTCTTTTAATATATCTTTATTTTATGATATAGGTTTTACTTTGACATGGGTAAATTAAAAGTGTCTTTACTTTCTTGGATAATGGCTACAGATTTAATTTTGCTAAGGAATAGTACTGAGACCACCTTCCAATTAAGATCATTTGCTGTAGGGAACAAAAAAGAAGTGTTATAACCTCTACAACTTAATCCCACTCTTGTTGAGATTATATTTTCCAGTTTTACAGTTCAGTTAAATAAATATTTACATCTATAAGTCAACAGAAGTACTTTGTATCTAAAATAAAACTTGGGAAAGCATTTACAAAATGAAAGAAATGCAAATTATATATGGCAGGATATCCATCTCGCACATCTCTTATCAAGATTTATTTCAAATACTTGTTAGAAGGTAATATTCTTATACTTTGGGCCGCAAATTAGTGGTTTCTACTCAATCGAGTACTCATATTTATATAACTGATTATTGAACACAAATCATTCAAGATAGAGCAATTATTAATCAAGTTTTGTGAATTTTATTTTATTTGGATTGCAATTAACTAATATGAAATGAATTAAACAAACTAAATATTTTCAAAAATTACTTGTCTCATTATTGCTTGATAAGATAGGTTTCAAAATATCTAATTTGATATTAAATTCAAATTGTTCTTAGCATAGAAAAAAAGAAATCAATCAAGATATTATAAAATGTGTTTACACCAACAATAAGGTGATCTTAATATTTTCCAAAAGTGAATGATTTTTTGGAGTTAGATATCAAAAAATTAATAATCTTGTCTTATAATACTCAAAAATATGATGAAATATTTCTCATGAAACTGATAGGAACCAACCTTAACTGATAGAAAAGTAAACTATATCTGCAACACACTACTGTCTAAAAACTTTCAACTACTTTGGAAAAGAAGTGATTATACTTAAATGACGAATTATATTGTTGGCGATAAATCATATAAATAGAGAAATGTTTGCAATATTATAATATTTATTTTAAGTATTTTAGATTAGTTTATATATTAATTATTATATTAAAATTGTAAAAGTAATATAACAAGTTTTTCCGTTAAGAATCAAGTATATAATAACAAGAATCCAATCTGTGCCTTGCATCTGAATATTGTGACATCTATATAACTTTGGATAACTTTGGATAACTCTGTCACTGCCATAGTCTATTTTACAACACAAAGGTATTGCATAGTGACTGCAACTAGGCATTACAGGAAGGGGATTAAATGTCCGGAAATTGGACGAATTTGGCTAAAAATTGATTTTTTCCAATCATGAAGGTAAGAAATTAGGTCATCTTAGATCTTAGTATTACTGTTTTAGACGACATCATATATTTAAACTTAAATTTAAATATATACTGTCTTGGTTACTTTTAGTTTAACTATTTACTGGAATGTAGTATATTATTATACTAAGGGTGCTTCCCTGATCACCTGACAATCCCATGAATAGCATGTGATCTAGTAGGAATTTACTATGTGAGAATCTTTGTAGAGGCAATCCACTGCCATGCCTAACTCTAAGTAACAGCGCATCTACAATTACTGAATAAGAGACAACTTTTTTGACATAAAACATGAAATGAACCATAACAACAAACATTGAAAGTGGATGCAAACTCAGGAAAACAGAAACATATAAAAAGGGTAGTCTCTTTAAGACTTGTTAGTCTGAAATACGTATATACAATTATAGGACATAGTATAAAAGAAGACAAGCTTAATAGGACTCAATTAAGTAGTGATGAGATCAGGGATTATATATACAATTACTTTATAACATACTGGTGTATAATTGAAAAAAAAAAAGAATAAACAGTTAACCAGCATGGTCATGAAAGTATTAGGGTGTATTATAGCTCTCACCTATTTAGCAATTATGTATTTCGCAATTGACGCGTGCATGAAGGCTTTAAGGTTCTTGCTATATCGTTATTGGCCAACTCAGTCGAAGCCGTCAAACCAGGAGTAAGCTGGAAGATGGTTTCCATAGATAGTGCCATAATGATGAATATCGCGGTGTTGTACTGTAAACCCTTGCAGTGTGTGTCACTTGTTTACAGAGTACCATTTGTCTTATCATATCTAAATGACAACTCTATATAAAATGTAACTCTAATATACTTATTTATGTTATAACCATGTGCCTATTTATATACTTTCTCTTTGCCTCATCTTCCTTATTGTGACACTAGTTATCTATTGTGAATTTTGATCAATTTTATTTGGCGACATAATTGTATTAAATTTTTCTCTGTAGAGATTTCTATATGTAATGTAAAATAAGTATTGTAGAGAATTATGTTGTGGTTTTTCTACCGAATCGTTCATAGTAATAGATTCTTTATTTATTTCCAAGGATATTCTTAATAAGTTGATATTGATCCGGTGTATTAAAGTATAAAATATACACATGGGAATATAGTACATATGATAAGTATCAAGTAAGATCTCATCATTTCTTATATACAGTGTTGGAAAAGTTTTCAGCGTCAGGAATAACACTTTCGTGTAAAGTAACATTTCTTTATCCTATATGAATAATGTCGTAATACTGTATTGATTGGCCTCTTAATAATGCTTTTAATTATTGCTTAGTTGTATGTTTAATTCGTTTTACGTTAGAATGAAGGCTGTTAGGCGTTTATTCTATAGGATCTTAAGGGTTGAGATCTGTAAGCTAAAGTAAATATACTTGTTAATAATAATGTAATTGTATATCCTTTTGTTGTACAAAGTAAGATACTAAATAATATACAATAATATACAATGATCTCTTTAAATATCAATGTTAATAGTATGGAAGCAACAACCTTGTAATGACACACATGTCTTTACATGTCTTTACTGTCAAGGTTCGTACAAAGTAACCTCGAAATAGTCTCGAAATAATACATAATTCTAACAAGTATATAAAGATATTAAATGTAATCCAGGAAATTTAATGATCTTGATCTCAAGATTTATATCCATATTAACATGCTTAATCTTCAATCTCACAATCTTGTAATTACTGATCATCTATTCTAACAGTTCCTTGCACTCTCACTCAAGTAGTTAGTATATTGGTAATTGACTAACAATGTCCTTTATTGTTCTTCCTAAATTGTTTCATGACATTTTCCAGCAATAATTTAACTAATTAATAGTAATAGCATGATCAATAATTGTCAGAATTATGAGGTAACACGTGATATAAACGTATTACGACATTATTCATATAGGATAAAGAAATGTTACTTTACACGAAAGTGTTATTCCTGACGCTGAAAACTTTTCCAACACTGTATCATAAGAAATGATGAGATCTTACTTGATACTTATCATATGTAC
>NW_001834639.1:0-46468 GCF_000150035.1 Vanderwaltozyma polyspora DSM 70294
ACTAAAGGTCCCCAGTGTAAAATGTGGCGGGAAATTTCAAGAAAGTTTTCTCCCATTCTTTTCGGGAATAATTTTCAACATTTGGTTCTTTTGGCAGATTTTTTATGGGGCGGATGTGTTCGATAGGAGGGGATTCAATTGGACCGGAGTTTTTTTTCATTGGAAATTTT
Source organism: Vanderwaltozyma polyspora DSM 70294 (assembly GCF_000150035.1). Lineage (NCBI taxonomy): Eukaryota > Fungi > Ascomycota > Saccharomycetes > Saccharomycetales > Saccharomycetaceae > Vanderwaltozyma > Vanderwaltozyma polyspora. The sequence goes on from NW_001834639.1 coordinate 171, forward strand.
CCCGGAATGAATAAAGTTTATTGCCTTTCGATTCTTAAAAATTCAAAAGAAATTTTTACCAAGGATTCCCCAACTAATTGGGCAATGCCCCTCCAGGTTTTTTTAGGATTGTTATTCAGCCTTAGATTGCAGGAGATACCATCGATTCCATTTATTTCGGTATTGGTTCCGTCATTGAGGGGAAGGGTGGGAGAGAAAGGATTCCAATAAGAAAATCAATAACCTTTCCTCCTTTAGTTTAGTTGGTTTCCTATCTATTATCCTCTAATTGGTAACACCGAATTAAATTTGAAATCAGTCTAATGAATTAATTTGGTATTGTCCTGTTACACACTGCTGCTGTATAATAAAATGACGTCTAGTCTTGTCGTTTTATTAAAAATATCAAAGAGACGACGAATACGTAATTTCGGTCACACTCCTACCAGGGTTTCTCACCAAGCTCAAATCTATATTTGGCTGATTTGGTACATTTAAGTACAAAATGAAATGTACTTGACCGCTGTCTAAATGAAATCCATCGCTAGTACAATTATTGGATTGAGGTGTATTGATAGTTAGTTAGTTAGCATGTTGTTGACTTTCCTATCAAACACTAGAGCAAGCAACCATCGAAAGTCCATCCTTTCTCCCTACAATCCCAGGAATCTAGCAGACACCTATTTACAATTCCCATGATCTTTTACTTTTATGTGCGATTGTTTTTTATCCAATGACTACCACACCCAAGCATATGTTTCTAGTCTGCTCTGGTCTGTTGTACTATGTTCTGATGAAAAGTTTGAGCCAGAAAAGAAATCCCAAGATTGGCTCTGCCTCATCTCTTTGGGTTCATGCCATAATACCAATTGGAAAATATGATACAGATAGAAATAGTAACCTAGCACTACAACTTATTAACTGTTCGGTGAAGAATCAATTATATGAGATGAGATGATATGATGGTTTATACAAGAAATGTAATTTAGAGCACGACAGCAACCGCAACGACAACACAATAAAACCGAAATTTGTCTGTTTTGGGAGTAATCTACGTACGGACTAATTTAACAGGAAATACGCAAGTTTTACGTTCCACAGCTACAAGCATTGCACTGCTTCGCATAGCATAACATATCATAGCAAACATAACATAATATAACATAGCATCACATCACATCACATCACATTACATCAATTTGAATCTCTATCATATTTTGGCACAACTGACCCTAGAACATGATTTCCATATTAGCTAGGATATCTCTCTTTGTCTCAATGAATCCGTTTGGGAAAAGCTTTCTCCCAAAGGAGAATCTCTGGATCCAAAAAGAGAACTGAACAGAAATAAGAAAACAAACATATCTGCTCACTGCTGACAATCTTCCAAGAGAGAGAGAGACAAGAAAGAAATAAACGTTAAAATAAAATACTATTTTCAAACTGTTTAAGCAATATCTGCTTATTTGTTTATTTGCTTATTTTGCATAGAAGTAATTTTTTTTCTTTTCATTGGCACTCATCGTCCATCGTGGATTAGATTACACTCATCAAACCAGTGAATCCCAGTGGGAGTAAATCAAGAAAAATCAAGGTATCAATTAACTAATGTGAGAAAATGACAAATTATGCATAAAGCAAATACAACAGACTGACTGGAGTGGACTGGAGTGGACTGGACTTGATTATGCTGCTCCTAATGATAACATAATGCTTTATGGCATTATGTATACTACACTGCACTACGAGACATTGCGCTGCACTACATTACACAGTACTGCAATGAACTGTACTGTACTACTTGAAAAAAAAAAATTCAAACTCTAACGCTAGGTTAACCCAACTCAGTGGAACCAACAACCGGGAGTAGTCGTTGAGGAAGAATTTTGAAATATTGTTGTATTTCTTTATTATCCATCCATCTCAGCCAATCCGTCTCATCATCTCTTGTCGACTGATCTAATTAAAGGAAAGGAAAGGAAACCAAGAAAAAAAAAATAAAACCTGTTGCCTTTTTGCTTTTTATTCAGAAATTGGTTTTTAATGATGTCTTACTAATGATAATTATTAAGTGGAATATTTGACAAGTAAAAAAAAAAAAAACTATAATTAGGAATACTATAAAACGTTTCTTTTATTGTTTAATTTTAAGTTGGGAATTTTTTGGTATTATTATTAACATAGTAAGAATAGTTATCTTTGACACCAGAAGTCATAATTATTCTTACTAGTTGATATTTCTACAGCTTATCTTCGATTCCAAAGAACAAAACAACAACAACAGCAGCAACAGCAACAGCAATAGCAATATAACAGCAACGGCAACAACATCAATAACAACAACAACGACCGACGGCCGACGATTTGAGTATTATAAAACTGTCTATTAATAACACATTGAATCGGTTATTTGCTTCTAATCACATCATATCTCATTGCTTTAATCCTCATTACAACTTCTCATCTTTCCTTTTTATCTTAGTTGTACTTTTTTTTTTCTTCTTCTTCTTCTTCTCTCTCACTTTCTCTACTTTGGATTTTGGATTTTGGAATTTTTCTTTCTCATTGTCAATTTCTAGGCTGGATTGTCATACAAATTAACATCATCATCAACATCTTCAAGAAATTTGACTTCGAAGATTTATTATCGATCAAACAAGTGCAGAGTGTGTTTTTTCTTTTGAATAAAAGCAAGAATTATTATTATTATCATATCACATTAATTTTTGGTTTTTAAAGCTATTCATTTGATAAAATTACCATTTATATATTTTTTTATTTGGTTTTTAAGAATAGAGGAAAATTACAAAACTAATTAAGAACATCAAAGAAGTCATCATCCTCAAAAGCCCGTATTATTGTTACCATTACTATCACTGAAATAACAGATTAGAACGAAACACACACATACATACACATAAATATAAATGGCCGAAATTACGTTTCAACAACAGGCTCAAAAACTGCCAATTCCTGGAACAGTGCCAATTCCAAAAAAATCAAGACCAATAAAAACAAATAAACCAAGACCATTTCTATGTTCGATATGTACAAGAGGTTTCGTAAGGCACGAACATTTGAAGCGGCATAAAATTTCTCATACAAATGAAAAACCTTTCTTATGTATATTCTGTGGTAGATGTTTTGCAAGAAAAGATTTGGTGCTCAGACATCAATATAAATTGCATCCTGCGTTAGTGTCCCAAAAGGATTCAAAAGATTCAAATTCAAACACAAACAGTGGATCAGCCACTAATGAAAATATTGTTAAAGTTACAGGTAATAAACAAACAATTCTACCAACACCATTGAATCCACTAGCGATGACCACTGCTCAATTGAAGAAAAAGAATGCAGCTGAAAAATCTAATAAAGTAAGGAAAAATAGTGTATCTACTACTACGCGACAACAACAAAAGAAGGATAAATTAAAACCACCTGTACAAAAAAGAAAACGTCATGCTTCTTTCTCTGCATCAAATGCTTTTACTTATAGACCAAATAATGTAGAATTAAGCACTATCCCATCAAGTACAGATTTAAGCTCAACAGAAAATAATAATCAATTGAACAATCAAACAAATATAAATCCAGATATAGTTGGCATGAATCAAGATCTCTCTCAAGATGTTCCTCATCAAGTTGGTTTCTCAACTCCTCAACTTTCTGCAAATAGATTATTAGAAAAAATTTTCAACTCTGAATTAGCGGTTAATGCTGATATTCTACAATTTTCTTTAGAAGATAGTTTTCTAACAAATAACCTACCATCGAACTTACCAGGTTTCATAAATAACGACATCATGAACAACAAAAACAACAGCAACAACAACAATAATAATACTAATAACGGTCAGAAAAAAAATGACAATCAAAATAAAATTAATGACAAGAATAATGATGACAAGATTAATAATAGTAATAATCATAGTATCATTAACGACAACGGTATGAGCTTAGCTCAAAGTGTAACAAGCATGTTCAATTTTTTTAATAATAACAATACTAATAACATTAATCATAATAATCATAATAATAACAATCCAACAAATCTACCACGTTATATTCATCATGATAATAACACTAATCAAAATAATACCGATCATAGTAATCAAAATATTATTAGAAATGACAATAATAGCATTAATAGTTCAAACTATAACAATAAAGTTTTTGCACCTTCGGCATCATTTTTATCATTGGCAAATTTATTAACAATAGGTCCCACTGGTGAAGGTGGTTATTCGAATAGTGATATCATACTTAATAATATTAGTAAAAACAATAATTCGTCTAGTATGAGTAATTTGATTGATTATTTCAATTATTCCCAACAGAATCCAATATTAAATCACAATAACAGCTCAAACAATGACAGTGTTAGCCCAAAAAGCGAGAAACAATTGGATGGTAATCACTATGACGAAAAATGGCTATCTAGCTTTTTAGCCATTAATCCCCAATTTCAAAATGTTGATCCGGATAATTATAAAATTTCATCAAAGAATTTTAATGAAATTGGGTTTGTTGATCCATTTTCAAACACTCCATCAACTATATCTTCAGATATCAGTTCATCTTCAGGCTCCCCTACTGTAATGGATCAGGCAACTGTTTCATCTTCTACTTCTTTCGAAAAATCTGCATCTCCAAAAAATACATTTGTTAATAATATTCCAGAGGTAAAAGTTAATGGTATTACTTCTTCAACTAATATGCATTCAAGCTTTAATAAAAAAAGAAAAAATTCTAGAGCTAGTTCAAAGCGTAAAGGAAGTGTTGTATCAAGTTTTTTTTCATCAAGACAACATGACATATTTACAGAAGACACCAATTTCTTAAATTCTATTATAAATCAAAACTTAATCCCTACAAACTATTCCCAAGGATTCGAATCTATCACTAAGACCAACGCATTGTATATCGGAAATCAACAATCGGCTACAAAGTTTGTGGAAACTAGAGACCATTTTACTGAAGAAATCAGACAACATATTATTACTGAAAACAATTTAAAATGTGACTTGTTCCCTACAGTTACAGAATTGAATTCATATGTCAATTTATACATTTTGAAATTTCATCCGTACTTTCCATTTATTCATTTGGGTTCATTGACCGCTGGTAAAGATAATTATGCGTTTATTTTATCATTGACTGTCATCGGTGCATTATTTGGTTTTCATTCTTCGCATGCAATGCTGTTATCTAAGGTAGCATGGTTTCAAATTAAAAATACTATTACTAATCTAAGACAAACCCATACATATTCAGATATTCCATTATGGGTTTTGCAGAGTATGGTTTTGTTGATATTTATCAATATTTTTAATAATGATTTGAGTGATAATCAGAAGAATATTATTCATACACAATTGATGACTGTTATTGAATTGGTAAAATTAACAAAAATTAATCTACCAATTGAGGTGGTCGAAACTCCACCAATTGATAGTGATCATTATATGGATTTCCATGACAATCCTGAAATAATCTCAAAGTTTGAAGCTCAAATAAATTCTATTGAACAAGTCAAGAAGAATTTCGATTACTTCATTAAGGCACAATCTCGTATTAGGACATGTCATACAATTTTAATTATCTCTAATATGTTCACTACAATGGTTGGTCTAGAATCTTCATTCCACTCTATTGATGTTAAATGTGGTATACCATGTAACTTAGCAGAGTTATTTGACTGTAAAGATGAAAACGAATGGCAACGTCTTCTACGTGAAAACAATATTACCATTGACTCAAAGTTCTCCCTATTAGAGTTATCTAATGGTGGTGAAACGTATGAGAATTGTTTGAATTACTTAGCTAACGGTAACAACTTCTTATATGAAAATGAAAAGTTATCTTTGAAGACCTTACTATCATTATTAGTGACTATTCATGAGAAGATATTCTTAGAAAGAAATAAGATTTCACAGAAATTCCAAAGAAATACATTAAATAGTGAACTGTTTTGGAGAATGAATGCAAGACCAGTTATTGAGTCAGCTTTGAAGAATTGGGAAGCCTTGTATTTAAAGAATGGTGGTATATTGGTACCTAATGAAAATAATATTAGTATGATTTATGAAAATCCTGAAAGTTTAATGGTAATTCCATTATATGCATTAGCTAATATCCGTAAATGTTTGGATCTAACAGTAGTTATGAGCACTATCTGGTTACAAGATTGGGAAAAAATGAATAAAATTTTAGAAAAAAAGATCCTGTACTGTGATTTGGATTCTTTACATGAAGCCACTGATTATGCCTTGAGTGTGATCAATTTCTGGGTTAATTCTGTTTCTATTACTCAAAATGCTAAAACAACTTCTAGAAGAACTCCTATTTTTGCATTATTGAGTATATTTGTTTCAATATTTTTGATCTCTGAACAAATGAAAAGAATTGAAGATTGGGCTATTGCTGTTGACAATAATTGTTTAACACCAAGTTCTTTACCTCCTGTGTTAAAAACATCTGATAGAATTGCATGGTTAAGATGTGAAAAGATTTTGAAAAAGGTTGAAATGCATTTATTACCCAAGGGTTATAATAAAGAAACATATGCTGAATTCCTAAGAATTCAAGCTAATGGTGCATTAGATGTTGATGTTTTGGATGATAGACTAGCTGAAAATGCCATGAAACAAGAAACTTCAATAGACGAAACTGTTTATGTCATTAAAAACGCAAGATTATCATCAAGATGTTTGTATTTAGGTGTAAGAATATTGGGGGATGCACCAATCTGGCCTATCGCATTGTTATTGGCACATGCCTTGCAATCGAGAGCAGTTTACAAATCTAAACATCAGAATGATAACAATCCAGTTAATATCCATGATCAATTTAACACCATGAACGTTGAAACCTATTATAATTCAACAAGCGGTGCTTATTATGACGATACAGAGAAGGAAAAGGACGAAGATGATGGTATCTTAACGTTCTAAAAACTTTATTGAAGTGAATCTGTTCTATTAATATATTACACCAAGAGAGACGATGGCTAGTAATCAAAACACCCATCATAGTTTTCCATTTTCAAACAACAATTACCAATCAACTTATAGATATCTTAATTATAGAACTGTTGTATTGTTTTGTATGGCATTTAATCCACTCGTTACTGTATTACATTATTTATAAATTCAGAAACTGAACTATTGCATTCAAGAGTGATAACTCTATTTACACATTTATTTTAAATTACTTTACATATCAATTAGCTTCTAATATATTTAAATTTGCTATCATTATTTACTATCTAGTTGTTCCTATCTAACCTTTGAACATCAAGATTTTTTCTCTGCCTTGGAGAAATTATTGAACAAATAACACAGAGGCCAACCTCATCCTCAATTAATTGATTGGGATTGACAAAAGTATATACTGCATTTTATCGGCTGGGTCAACCATCAATATTTGAGATATCGATATATCCATCCATTTAAGTCAACTGTTATTTTATCGCTTATCATTTGGTAACTTACTCCAAGATGTAAATATATACATCAACTGCATAACCAAAACTCACGTGACCACCATAATGAAGTCAATCGCGATCAACGAACCTATCCCCGTTTCTTTTTCCTAATATCGAAAAGTTATTTCGAATTGAAAAATTACAGTAACTTTATTATAATTAAAGGTAACTAATAAATGGGATCATTTATAGGATTAAAGCTAATTTCAAGGCATCAAGAGTTCGACGAGGTCTTTATTTGAATTTCTATAAGGCATCTGGGTTTTATTTTTTTGGTTTGTTCTTTTTACGGTTATATCTCGAGTTTTTTTTAAGAATTCTTGGCAGATAAGATAAAATAGACTGGAGACAGAAGAAAATTGTGATTTGAAAAAAGTACTATACATCCTAATAGAATATTAATTCAATAAATAAATAAAAAATGAGTTTAGAAGATACATTGAGTAACTTGAGTATTTATGATGCCAAGAAATATTTCCGTAAAGCCCAAAATGTGATGTTTAATTATACTGAAATGGAAGGTAAAGTCCGTGAAGCTACCAATAATGAACCTTGGGGTGCTTCATCAACTTTGATGGAACAGATCTCTCAAGGTACATATAATATAAGAGAACGTGAAGAAATTCTCAGTATGATCTTTAGAAGGTTTACTGAAAAGACAGCAAGTGAATGGAGACAAATATATAAAGCTTTGCAATTATTGGAATATTTGATTAAACATGGTTCTGAAAGATTCATTGATGATGTGAGATCATCCTTGAGTTTGATTAAAATGTTGGAATCCTTCCATTACATTGACTCTCAAGGTAGAGATCAAGGTATCAACGTTAGAAATAAAGCACAATCCTTAACAGCATTATTAAAAGATGACGAACAAATAAGAGCAGAAAGAAAAAAGGCAAGAGAAACGTCAAAGAAATTTAAAGGTGTCGCTGGCGGTTCAGCATCTGAAAGTTTAGCTGGTAAGAATACTAGAGCTGGTTTCAATACTTCTAATAGACATAATATTAGTGTAAGTGCTGATTTTGATAGCGATGATGATAATAATGATGATGTTGCGCCACGTTTGACCAGTTCCGAAATAACTCATGCAAATAGCGATGACTTGTTCAGTTACCACGGACCTGCTGTAAAGAAAAATTCTGAACAAGTACACCATCAACTACAAGAAGAGGAGGATGATGATGATTTCGCAGAATTTCAAAGTTCTGTTCCAATCAGTCAAGAAACTCAATCTACTTCTGCTATAACAACTGCCACAAATAATGATTCATTATTTGACTTCAATTCTCCTCCTGTCCCCTCTACAACAACTGCATCTACAATTGGAACTCCTCAAACCTCGAACCCTGTGTACGCAATGCCAAATGTTGAGCCAGCTATATCATCTCAAAACAATAAAAAATCAGATCCATTCGGTTCGCTGTTTATGACAGCAAAAGCTGATAAGACTCCAATTGTCCCAACACCAGCTAAAAGCACTGTTAACACCACTCCTGCCAATTTTGCTAACGATTCTTCTAATTCCGTTCCTTTGAACAATGATAATAACGATGACGATGATGATGATCTATTTGGAGAAATGACAGCTGCCTCTACTACTGCTCCTCAACCAACAGCTTCTGCACCTACTACATCTGTATCACAAAACGATGAAATTAATTTGCTAGACTTTTAGTGATGTCATTATGTATTTTGCCTTAAGCTGGTACATTTGTAAATGAATAATTTAGTTTAATTGTTATAAATTTATATAACTTCTGGAAGCGATGATTAAACTATATATTTGATAATATAATTTTATTTAATGAAAAAATCTTCTGCAAGATAATGATAATGATAATAATAATAATAATAAAACAATGATGGTCATTTCTTAACAAGTGTGTATATAACAGATATGTAGACAATTAAATTAAATGTTAAATACATCAGTCCAAAATTCATCGTTCAAAGCATTGAAACCAAGTACCAATGAGTCTATATCAGCTAGATACTCATTTAGATTTATGCTTGATGTAGATGGTGATGAAGATGTTTCTGTTGGTAAGAGCACCTCATTTTCAAACTCAGGTTTTACAGAAGGGAATATATTGCTAGAAGTATTCTGATTTTGAGTAGGGACGACTTCTTTTTGTGAATTATCATAATTGTTAATTAGTGTATCACTATTCTGTATATCCAGTGGATATTCTCGTATATTCTCTTTATTGATAATCTCGTGTTCATTATTTGTTGATTGTCTTCTTGAGGAACTCTTTGCTGAATCTATCACTTTATTACCATATGTTTGTACAAATAATGCAATAACATATTGGAATTTTAATATGAAAGTATTGTATACGTATTTTTCTGCAGTTCTTTCAAGTAACTTAGAAATTTCATTCACAACATCTACTGATGGATCGGTGTCAGCTAAAAATTCATGGAATACAGGCATTGTCACACTGCAAAATCTGACCTTCAACAAAAGTAAACCAACGGTATATATTATTCTTGAAATGTGAAATAATGGTAACGACGCGATGAACTGAGGTTCTAATTTTGCAAATTCTTGTAATGTGGCCATACAACATTTATTACATCTGATAAATGCAATTCTAACTTCCTCTGTCAATTCTGTTGGATTAGGTGATTCATTTAAGAACTTCCTTAAAATAAATTGATGGAAATATGCTTCAACAGAGTAATAGAATGCAAGCACTCTATGGCGAGTAGCTGGTATTTCTTCTTTGATGCTATTTAGTTGAAGTTCATACTTTGTAATCAGTTTTCTGATATGTTTATCTGTAAATTCAGGATCATCATCCTCTTCGTGATAATCGGAGGCTTCATATAATTGCAAATGTATCTTTTCTAATAAATGATTTAATCTTGCGAATACTATCAGCATTCTGTCATCGTCTTCAATTTTTGGCATTAAATTCTTCTCTTTTTCTTCTAGAACAGATTTACAAGCATGTTCAGTTAATGATGACCATCTTATCTGGTTACTCTGTCTTAAAAATAAAGATATGTTTAAGGATGAGATGTAATTTACCAAAGTAAGCCTTGGTCCATTTTTGTAAGTTTCTAAGGGAGTTTTGTATTGATCTTTATTATGGAAAGGGTCATCTTCATTAAAAATTTCAAAAGTACGTGCAACAAATGTGGGTCCTAAGTCTCTAGTCAAACAACAACAGATATAATTAAAAATATGATAATGTGTTTTGCTTGACCATTCTGGAATGTTATACCATAAACATAAAGTTAACAACCCTTCTAAAAGCTCTATCGATTTAACATTGCTCTTGAATAACTGATTCTTGATGATATGCAGCATAAAGCTATCCAATTTTAAATTGGTCTCGTAAGTTGTATCCTTTTCTGCCATCATTACAGATACACTTGACATGATTGCAGAAAAGTAAATAGGTTTTTCTGTTCTAAGAGTATCGACAGATATTTCAGAAAAACTTTTGACGAATGGTAATTTATTTCTATCAGTCATTTCTGTCCTATAAAGTTGAAGTCGTAATTCTGCCTCTCTGTGCGATATAATTCCAATAGAGACAGGATCAGTCAATGTGTCTGTAAAATAAGTATTTAGGACAGTAGCATTCCATTTTTCAGATAATCTATTGAATTTTTCAAACAATTCAACAATTTTACCCTTTTGCTGTTCCAATAGTGAACGAAGTTGTTTTCTAAATGAAGAGTTGTATATATATGAGCCTCTATATTTTCTCTTATTTGATTTGTCCTCTGACACCTCATTATAACTTGGCACCGAAGAACCAGCATTCCCCTCATAGCCATTAGATGGAAACAGTACAGGTGCATTAGAAATTGGAGTCTCTAATTTATTGGAATTATTTAATCTATTCTTGTTTATTGTTGGCCACAAATCATATAAGCTTTGTTGGATCCCTGGTAAGATATTTTTATCAGTTGTTTTGATCGAAGATTGATCAGCAGAAGGCTGATTTTCTAAACCAGAACATGACAAAGCAACATTCTGGTTTGAATATGGTATATTTGCCAGATTTTGTTTCATTAGAGACTGATCTTGTAAAGTAATTGAATGCTGCATGCTTTGGCTACTAATTTTGACTTGATTACTTACTTCTTCAGAAGATGCAGAATGTTTCAATGGGCCTATAGATCGACTCTTTCTCTTTCTAGTTCTCTTGGACAAATCAAATGCACATATCTTTTTACTTCTAAAACATCTTTGACATGGCTTTAAGAATATATCATCTAAATCAGATGGTACACATTTTTGCTTAGAAGCATGGCAACTTATACAGGCAAAAGTATTTCTCTTCCTTTTCTCCCATTCGCTACTATTAATCCTAGTCGGTACTGATAACCTAGGATCATCACTATTAACACCTGTAATCACTGTTATATTATAGTTTCTCGAATTATCATCATTGTTCATATTTCTATCGGATGACCCATAGTATTCATTTAATCTCGCTGAAACATTTTGTTCAGAATTCATTACTAATACACAATCAAATCTGTATTAAATTATTAACTCTCGATAATCACTACTCAATGATCACGATATTTTTACACTTGTATAATACCTAGATCAATTAACCTTTAAAATCTTTAACTATCTTTAACTATGCCTAACATTCCAAAATTTCAATAATTTTCGATGGCCTTCTTATAAAGGTCTCAATATTCCGAAGAAATTATTCAAAAGAAAAATTCCCAGTGATGAACAAGAAGTCTTGAAAGAAAAGAAGCTAATTGTAATGCTATTTTTATAAATAAATGATCGGAACTCAGTTTGATTAGTTTCTTTTATATAACCTTGACTTTTTAGATTATAAAAATATTAAGATTTGATAAAATGACGTTCAAAGTACCTAGAATTTCTTATTTTGGTTACTTGAGAAACCAGGCAGGACTTTTTGGATAAATCGGTTTTCTTGAAGAGATGATCTACTAATCCCATACAGATTTAAATATGATTTGATATCGTTATATTAAATAATTATATAAATAAAGATGTGATAAATTACAATGAGATGATATATAAGTTTAATCTTAGATCGAAATAGAATAATGTTTGGGAGATGACTAATTAATCAATTGATCTATGATTTAATGCATGTTACGGAACCTTCTTTCATACGTTGAATATCTTCCTTGCTTAATTCTGCGGCCGGAGCTGGGGCAGGAGTAATAGCTGGCGATGGGCTTGGAGTTGTGGCCGGAGCTTTTGCACGGTTGTGGACCATATGACTTTGAACCAAATGACCAGCAGCTAGTGCTGCACATAATGATAATTCACCTGCCAAGACGGCACAAGCGACAATTCTAGCCAATTGACGAGCATTGGTACCTGGTTCAGTAGGATGTGGACCACGAACACCTAATAAATCTAACATGGCACCTTGAGGTTCTAAAATAGTACCACCACCGATAGTACCAACTTCAATGGATGGCATAGACACAGAAATTCTTAAGTTACCGTCAACTTCCTTCATTAAAGTAATACAGTTGGAACTTTCGACATTTTGAGCTGGATCTTGACCTAACGCTAAGTAAACAGCAGTAACTAGATTAGCTGCGTGAGCATTGAAACCACCGACTGAACCAGCCATAGCTGAACCAATCAAATTTTTAGATATATTCAATTCTACTAAAGCAGCAACATCACTCTTCAAAACCTTTCTAACTACATCACCAGGGATAGTAGCTTCAGCGACAATACTTTTACCACGACCTTCAATCCAGTTAATAGCAGCTGGTTTTTTATCAGTACAGTAGTTACCAGAAACAGAAACGATTTCCATATCATCCCAACCAAATTCATTGACCATTTGATTCAAGGAAAATTCAACACCTTTAGAAATCATATTCATACCCATAGCATCACCAGTAGTAGTTCTAAAACGGATAAATAACAAATCACCAGCTAAAGCAGTTTGGATATGTTGCAAACGAGCGAATCTTGAAGTAGAATTGAAGGCTTTCTTAATTCTATTTTGACCATCTTCTGAATCTAACCAAATCTTACAGGCACCAGCTCTGGCTAATGTTGCAAAACGAACACATGGACCTCTTGTCATACCATCCTTTGTGACAACAGTAATAGCACCGCCACCAGCGTTGATTGCTTTACAACCACGCATTGCAGAAGCAACTAAACAACCTTCCGTAGTAGCCATTGGGATGTGATAAGAAACACCATCAATGATCATTGGACCAATAACACCAACTGGTAATGGCATAAAACCAATAACATTTTCACAACAAGCACCAAAGACACGATCATAATCGTAATGTTTGTATGGTAAACGTTCAGATGATAAAACAGGAGCATCAGCTAAAATTGCCAAAGATTTACGACGAACAACAACAGCACGAGTAGTATCACCCAATTGCTTTTCTAAAGCATACAATGGTAATTTGTTACCAACTACTAAAGAAACAACTTCATTATTCTTCAAAGTACTAACCTTGCCGGCCTTCATGATAGCTTCTAACTCTTCCAAAGAACGTTGAGGGGTTGTGCTATCGTCACTTTCAGATTCTTCTTCAGTTGAGAAATTAGAAACATTAGTACAAATGGAGGTGGAGCTACCTAAAGACTTCAATGGTTCACTCTTGACAACAGGAGAAGGTTTAGTCATTTGAGGTACTTCTTTAGAGATTGACTTTCTCTTAATTTGGTTTTTAGCCTTTCTTTTGGTCAATTCATCAGCAGTGTACTTAGTGTGGATTCTTGTAGCGTTTAATAAATAGATGTTTACAGATGCACTAACCGCCAATACAGCAAATATGACCTTACTGACAAAGCTGTCACGAATGGCTGAGCTGAAGTAACTTAAAATGGTTACCAAATTGTCTTCAATTTTATGATAGGTTTTCACGTTTTCGTAATATTGGATTGGAGCCATAGATATTATAACAGAATCGCTAAAATTAGAAGATTTTCCAGATGAAATAAATTCAGGTAAAGATAAAGTTGTAGAGTCATTGTACAAATAAGAGACAGTTTCCGAAGCCCATCTAATACCAAAATTGTATAGGTTAACACCGATGAACAATACAACAACAGAGATCTTAATAACATTCACAGCGATGCTGGAACCTAAAAGTGAGTTCTTTGATTTATTTTCAGCGCCAAAAATTAATTCAGCGGTTGTTGGAATTACACCATCTTCTTCCAAAGCTTGTTTGATAATTGTTGATCTGTAAATGATGTGAATTTCGAGCTTTAATGATAAAACAGCAGAATAAAAGGTGGCAGTAAAGAATAATTCAAAGGTCAAGATTAATGCACATAGAATGCAAAAATTGGCCAAAGATTCTAAGTGGCTAGCGTAGATTGAACAACCAACAAAAGCAATGATACATAATAAGTGATCGTGAATCAAAGTTGGAGCTTCTTCCAACATGGAGTCGTAAATTATGTTATCAATGGTCATTTTTTTAGACAAACCGATCTTTTGAAATTTTTCTGAACTGAATTGTGCTAGTCTAATCTTATGTTTAAAACCAATGATGACTAAAATAAATGGCAAACCTTCGATCAAACTAGAAGCTGGTACCGGTGTCTTAGTAATAAATTGGACAGTGTATAAAGCAACGAATAAAGCGCATGCTGAATTCAACAAGGTCGCTAGACTTAACCAGAATCTAGAACCAGTTTTACTCATTTGTTTGAATAAACTGAAAATAGTGTATGCGACCATTAAGTATGCAGAGGCAATAACGAAAATGTCAAATGGTTCTGATTGGCTAAATCTTACAGCAAACCTTTCATAAGCAGATGATAATAAATGTTGAATTTCTAAGAAGTGGTTTCTGTTGTTGGATAATCTCCATTTTTTACCATTTGCTACTTCAAAGACAGTTGGGTAATAAATTTCCTCTTGTAAAATGTATTTGGAATGTTCTGTTTCGTAGAATACATTGTTCAATTTTGGCAATGGGGTAGTTTCATCAGTTTTATCAAATTGCAAATTGAATAAATAATAATGTTTTGGTACAGACAACTTAGAAGCTTCATTAGATGGTATTAAGCTCCAGACATCTGAAGAAGGGGATCTGTAATAATGAGTACATTCTTCGAAAAATAAATCAGAATCTGGATTTGATGATGAATATATGGATGATGTTCCTAACTTCCAACCATTAACATAATAATGTATAACCGATAAATATGCAATGGATGAAACCAATAGGGAAAAGAAGATAAAGTGAATTGGATGTCTTGCAGAGAATTTGGCAGAATAAGCCATCAATTTAGCCATTGGCTTTAGACTGTCTTTCAAAAATGACATGGCACGTTATATGAATTTATAATTTTTTTTCACTGAAATAACGATAAATTAATGTGATAAAGGAAGTTCAAAATATGATATTGTAAATATAAATGTCCTAAACCAGCAATGCAAAAGGGGAATTGGATTTGGTAATGCTAATTAGTATAACTTCTTTCCTTTATTGTGAATCAACTTTTTTCAAATTAAATTTACAATGTTATCAAATTCAATAACTTTGTTTAAATTTAATATTAATGCCACTAATAGAATCGATTCCAAATTGAAACCAATGTCTATTATTAATATAGCTAGTTAGAAATTGAGTAACCAGTAATGATATCCACTTCTAAGTTAGAAATATATGGTATATGATAAATGATCAGCTAAAGCACACTACAAGTGATGAGTCTGGATCAGAATAAAAAGAAAGAGCGTGCAATAGTTTGTCCTTTTTTATATTGGGACTAAAACAACTTTAAGGAATGGTTCCAGCAGTTTGAAATTGGTGTTAAAATGATGATTAGTTAAATATTAATTAGAAACTCAGGAAATAATTGTAAAAGGTTCATTTATAATATACAATGAGTCCCGATAAATGAATGATGCTGTTATATCATTTAATTTTTTTTCCTCAATTTACTGCGCTATACGGCGGATAACTTTTTTCAATAAATTTTTTCATCCATTAAAATTGTTAAAAATTACATCTACGCTCAGTTCTCACAACTTAGTATTAACTTTTACGGCAGTGAAAAGTTACTACTAACATGAAATATCGTTCTCTTGCCAAAATTTCCTAATTAGTTACCTCGCTTTAAATCCACTACAAGGAATTATTGGTAGTAAATGGAAATGTTTTATCAATTGAAATTGAAATCTAAATTGATGAAAAATTAAATTAACGAAAAAGACCTCTCCATTCATTTTTTAGAGATGGATAAAATGCTATTTCTAACAAAGCGATATAATTCAAGCATCGGTTTCTTAGCCACTAATAGTGAAGTGAAAAAATGAATCAAAATGGAATAAAATGACAAAATAAAAGAAGAGAAGTGAAGAGAAATGAAGAGAGTAGAGAGAGATGAAGGTTGGATGAAGTTAGAAAAATAAGAGCCAAAATCAATCACTAATGTTTACGAAAAGGTAATTTGATGTAGGAATAAAGTGATTAATATGGTATAACTCTGTTTGATGTTCTTCTACCTTGAGAGTCTTCCTTATGGAGAGGTCCTGCCTAAACTTACTTCACTCGGCAAATTTCTTCTTATTTTATCTTTTGGGTTCAATCAATGTTAAAAAAAATTTAACCTATGGTTTCTTCTAGGTTTTTTGAACATCCTGGGATCCATAATCTTGATTTTGGGTTTTCGTTCATCCGCTTGTTACCAGTACTACAATAACCTATTCAAACAAAGAAGTTAAGGTACTCCCAATGAAAGAACCTTAGAAGAAAACAGACTTTAGAACTCAATCAGATTATGCTTATATTGGTCTTCCTCGATTCTGCAGAATTATTCAGGAATATATCCAAATGTAAGAGGTTTTGACCAACGTAATTATTACTTCTTTCCTACCTTGTTGAATATTTTTTGGGATTAGTGATATACACCATATCGCTATTTCAGATTTCGTAATACAGATCACACTTCTAGAAGCAAAACCAATTCGTAATAATCTCTGATCATATATCAATATTGGAAATCTTTTTATTATTGCATTCTCGACGTTAGCACCGTAATTTCCTTACTGGAAAAAGCATTATCAATCAATGAAAACCTATTTTCCGTGTACACCTTGTGAAGCTCCATGTCTAGAGCATGGCTTATCCTTGGCTGATAATCACATAGATCAAGTATTTTCATTTATCGTCTTTTACTAATATTTGAGTAAATTGGTAATTAAAGTGCAATCGTCCAAAATATCGCACAAACTTCTTTTAAATATAACCTGTTCTCTCCCATTCAAACATTAGATCTCACCGACCATCATCTGCAAAGGGTTGGCCATTGACAATCCCTTTTTAAAGCTTCTTATCTTTATTCATCAAATATTACATCATAGAAAGTGGACTGTATTATCTCAGAATGATTATTTTATGGCTTTTCTAGCCGCCAATATCAACCTGAAACAAAAATAATAATCACTAAATACGTAATATGTATATATAGATAGATAAATAGAAATACAACTCTAATAACCAATACTTAAGAGTATATCATGAACTGACGACAGCAAATAGCATCAACAGATGCTCAGAATACATATTGGCAATCGAGGCATTGATCTCTAGTATCATTTATATCATCAAGATAGCGATTCAAGTTTTAAAAAAGGAATTTTTGTATAGGTATTAAGTTTATATTAGATAAAACAAATATGGATTATATTCCAATTATAATATAATTACCAGATATATTTGACTATAAAGGTTGTTGAACTATTTAAAAATCGATGACTTACAATTTATACCTTAAAATTTCAACATGTGTGGTTTTTCACCGTTCTTCAAAGAGAAAGAAGCAGCTAAGTATTGTTTCAACAATGGAGTCTTCTTGATTTCAGCTAACAAAGCCTTGTCGACGTTCTTTTGGTCTTCGACACGTTCGGTCTTCAATTCTTTGACTTGTTGTTCTGGGAACATGTTAGCTTCCTTCTTTTGCTTCTTGTTCAATTTTTCCTTAGCGAAGTATTCAGCGTTGAACTTTTCAACGTTAACACCAGCAACGGAAACCTTGGTGGAGGTAGCAATGACGTAACGAGCATTAACTCTTCTAATTGGAACACCGTTGACCTTGAATGGACCAGTGACCAACAAAGTGTTGTCTTCCATGTGTTTCAAGTAGACGACTCTCTTACCTCTGAAACGACCAGCAAGTAAGATCAAGACGGTACCTGGGACCAAAGAAGCACGCAACTTTTGTGGGCGAGCAGTCTTTCTGGTCTTCTTTGGAGCTGAGATGTCTTCAGATGGATACCACTTTGGAGCCTATAATTAATAATAAAATATACTTGTTAGTAAAAAAAGTTTCAAAAGTTAAATAGTAGTATTTCATAAATCCAGAAAAAGCGTAAATGAAAGATAGTTTTGGACACTAGGAACATCAGATTGTTTGAACTGCGAAAGATATTGAGACAAGATAGAGGTTATGGGTTATATCCTATTTTAATATAAATCGATCTGGGATCATCCAGTAACTGCCATTAGTAGTACTAATATCTTTTCAAAAAATGGAATTTAGAAAATAGACCTCACTCTCACATGTCCATTTCATTCTGTTATCACTCAATATAATAATTGGAATTAATGGTAATATCTAAATATAAATGTGTATTATTTCTCAAATCTTATTCCACATAATTATTGTAATGTAGTATATAATAGTAATGGTAAGTGCAATATACCATTTGACAACTAATCCTTCATTCTCAATATTGGAGTTCTAAATATAATTTTCAGCTTTATTCTATCCATTCACACTACCTTCTTAAATTTGATGTAAAACGTATAATCAATATAACATACAGCTTGAGCACTCATTTCGTTGATAGTCTATGGTTTTTATGTTAATTTCAAGAAACCAAACTTCCCAATACTGAAATATATGTATATCCTAATATAATATGAGCTATACTTCAAGATATACTACTTTACAATACATCATTAATTAGCATAATATTCATTACAATCAAGATTGAATTGAGAAATGAATTAGCCTAACGTTGTTGGCACCACCTACAGTATTACAATAACCAAATCCACGAACATCAACTAAAGTGAAACCTTTGCGTATTCGAAACCAAACCTCTCTCTGTCAAGCTAAACTAAAAGTGAACAAGAACTGAATGAAGTCTGAATTACAGACAGGCAACAATATTAGTTACAATACAAACTAACCTGTCTAATTCGAGTTTACCATCTCAATCATCTAGCAAGTATTGATCAGCTATCCCATCCAAATTGTCACCTCATCGCATTATTCTGCTGCATCTTGGTAATTGGTCCAAGTGAAAAATTACCAAAGTACTGAAAAATTTCAAATTCTGCGTGGGTACCTCACGGTGCGTCTACCCAATCTCTGCCAGAAATTTTGCTCTTTTAGAAAGAACTCTTTCCAAGCCGTCGTGCCTAGCATTGGCCGAGCTTCCTGTCTAGACAAAAAACTATATTTTCCTTCTAGACAGGAAATTCCAAAAGATGCTTCTGCCTAGCACTTGCTGTCTCTTGTTTAAACTTCTCTCGATGCAGCTATACTCTTTCTTTGCTTCGGTCTATATGACAATTTTTCCGTATGGGAGAAAACACTGCTCCTTGATGAATGGGAAATTTCACCAATTTTAGAGCGCGCTGATATGAGACGCTCCTTCGTTTTCGCTAAGCAGAATCAAGTAAAAATTCTTATCCCAATGAAACATTTCTAGCTTTTTTCCGTGAAAGAAAAAAACAAGCTAGATATCGTTACCATCCGTACATCTTGGTTCAGTTTTTGGGTGTAAGGGTTTTAGGTTTTAGCAGTCACTTTCCGTGGATGGTCTTGAAAACATGAATATGATTAAAAGAAAAGGGGAGGTGTCAGTCACACAGGATGTCACGTCAGATTAATACTAATTGTAAATATTTGTGTGTTAAAACTTGAAATATATTACTTTAAATAAAAAACTAGAAAATTAGGTTAGATGAAGGGATATCAGAAATATCATATAAAAGAGTAGAAGTAAATTAATGCGGTTTAAAGTCTCTTGAGTTGTTAAATTTTATTTTCATTTTGATAATAAGAATAAACAGAAAAACATCAAGACATATGTTCTTGGGGGATCTTTGGAACAGGAGGAATGTCAGAAGCATCGCCATCGTGTCCGTAATCAATCTTGACAATAATACGGCCCTCACCAATCTTAATTGCAATATTACCTTCATTTTGGATCTGTGGATCACCAAGGTTGATTTGAGCTAATCCTAAATCTCTATCCTTAGATAATTTATGGTGAGCAACGACACCAAATACCAAATTGGCCTCCGGTGAAGCTTTGAACTCGCAGTTTTCGTTGAAATGGGCAATTCCATCGTCATCAGTCTTTTGCGGTTTTGTCTTGAACAAAGACTTCATTCTACCCTTTTGCGTCAATGATACTTTAACTTGAACGTTCTTGCTTAAATTTTCCGTAGCTAAGATTGTAACAATACCTCTGTATGTACCATTTGGAGCTAGTGTTCTTGCAAAACTGCTTGCAGCAGATGGGTTTCTAGTATGTCCAGGTGGGACACCAAGATTGCTTCTTGTTGGTGATGATGGGGTAGGAGGTTGTGCTAATGTATTTTCAGGAATAGGAGCATAACTTAGATCTGGAACTGCACGTTCTTGTTCAATGGATATACGCTGAGCTGTCTCCATCTCCTCTGACATGTCCTTTTCCTTCGAGTTAAATTCACCTTTAATACCCTTCTTCAAAATCTTACCACCAACGTGTACACCACCAGTTGCTGCACCTAAACCTGCACCGGCAACATTACCAACTGCCTTCAAAGACTGCTTCTTTTTATTTACTTCACGGATCTCCATTATTGGTCTGATATATTGTGGAACAAACTCCGCAGTAACCTTTATTGAACCTTGGGTACTCAAAACTAAGTCCCATTCATAGAGCTTATTTGATTCCATTTGAGAAATCTCAACAGGGGTATAACCCAATGGATCATTTTCAGTAGCACGATCCCAATCATAAACATCGGCAATAATTTTAGTGTATTTTCTTGATGGAATTGGAATCATAGCAGTTTCATTCCAAACAGGGTTCAAAGTCTTCTTAATAATCTCAGTGGTGAATACTTTATGGTTGTTTACCAAAATATCAACATACGGATCAGACTTACCATTTCTGTCAGATGCTAATAAGTTCGTACCGGAGATAATACCTAATTTCAGCATACCAGTATCACCGACTTTCTCACATGAAGGCATTGGCATAGAGGAAGGGTCAAATAAACACCTTATACTAAATATAGATCCAGCAACATTTAAACTATAAGGTTGTTCGTAAGAATTCTTTAGTAGTTTTAATGTTTTGATGCTAAACTCAGCTATAATATTTTCCTTGTCTTTAACTATTTGTTTTCTCGATATTCTTACTAAGACAGTACTATTTGCCAAATCACGAATAAATGCAAACCCTGAATCCTTTGATAATTTACCATTCTTTGACCTTGATGATGTGTAAGCCGGGAAAAATACATCGTCAACTAATATTTGTAAGAAGGAAGTAGGACTTGAAAGAGTACCACTGATAATTTCGAATGTTATGATACCCGCTTCGGAATGTACTAATTCGTCATAAGTGTACTTCTTCTTAGAAGCTATTTCCTTTTCTGTATCTTCAAATGGATAAGGTATCTCCACTATTTCGTAATCGGAAGGTTTCTTTTCCATTTCTTCCTTTAATTTACTTTGCTCTTTATCCATTGCTTCCTTCTTCTCCCTCATTTCCTTTTCCAATTCATTGACATGTTCAAGTTCAGTTGGAGAAAATACAGGTATGATTGGAATATAACCGACTGCTACATTTACATGATCATTTGTAGCCCTGTTGCGTAAATCTCTTAAGACCCATTTTTCACTTTCAGTTGAGGCAAGGTTGTTATTTTCCTTTTTAATTGCAGCTTCAATTAATTTATCAGCATGAAATTGAATTCTACCAATAAATCTATCTTTACCTACATTTTGATAATCAAACAAAGACAATGCGATAACATCGTTTTCGGAAGTTATTGGCAAATATACAGTAGTATCGAATGAAGGATTCTTATTTTCAGAGATGTATCTAGAACGATAGTAAATTTGGTTATTAATCAATAAGTTGAAATAAGGATCAATGTCACCGACACCCTTTAAGGAATCCTTAACAAGGGCATCATGAATACGGAATCTAAGAGCACCGATTGGTGTCTTTGGCACTGAAGTGGAAATGATGGAACCGTGAGAATCTACAGGTTTCCATTGTGCGAAGAAATATATTTGACCCTTAGGAGAGGCATTTATATAATCTTGACCAATGGAAATAACCTCGAAGAAAGTTGCAAGAGAGGCCTTGATGGAGCATAAAACTGCTCTCCTTTTTGATCTCTCATCGAAAACTGTCAATTCCAAAACACTGCTGCTTTTGGAATTCACAAATAATTCAATAGTTTCGTTCCAAGATGGTTCATTAGTTTTCTTCAAAGTTCTATATCTTTTAACTAATCTACCATTTAATCTTAATTCTGCAGAAGGACTGATAACTCCACCAACTGCATAACTTAAATCCAAACTTCTGATACTCTCTAATGTAAATTTTAAAATACCAACATTGGTATCGATTTCCTTTTCCTTAAGGTCTTCTTCATCCGACTCATTTTCAATATCTTCGTCATCAGAAAAGGAAACCATTGTTTTAGATTGTTGGAGAGACTTAACACGCTCGGATTCACTGTCTTTTATTACAGGGAACCAATTAATGGCGTACTGTAAAGTACCTCTACTTTGTACACCTAATCTCAAAACCGATGATGCATTTTCAATTGTAGGGTTCTGTAGCAATTCAGATAGGTCTAGATCAAATTCACCAATTATGTTATCCTTACGCAGATCATTAAAGTCATAACATTGAAAGGTCAATTTTTGGTCCAAAGTACTGACCAACATATATTTAGTCTCATTCCAACGAGGATCTTTAACATCCGATTTAATTGATGTTCTAACGGTATTTGATGATCCCTGTACAGTTGAAGAAGTTGATAAGACAACATATGGATCAACAGTATTTCCAATAAATTCGGAGCTCTTCAAATGTGACGCTGAATAAATACTAACTGCAATAACACCGATAGCTTCATTAGATTGTGCGGCTAATATATCTTCAATATCGATATCAAACTTGTTTGGAGCAATCATCATTGGACCAATGGTAGAATTAACCATACCCTTCACGAAAGATTTCAAACCAGGTAAAAATGACATGACATCTAAACCTAAGGTATCACCACCTATAGGTTTTAATGCGAAATCAATCATTGGAGCTTCTAATAATTGTACAGAAACTGTTTTTATATTAGGGAATGTTTGACCAAACTTTGTAATTAAACGAACTCTACCAGAGACGTTAATATCCTCAACGATAATTGGGACTGTCTTTGATACAAAACTTTTACCCAAAGTGACACCCAGAACAATTCTAGGGTTGACTTTTTCTCTAACTTCTCTTGGTGTCATATCAGAAACATCACTGGGAGTAAAAGCAAATGATAACTCCAGTTCGGTAATATCTTTACCACTTTTTGAGTTTGTCTTGATGCTTCTAATAGCTGGCGCCTTAGAACCCAAGGTAAATTCTTCCAAACTCAATGAATCGATACCATATCCGGGAGCGGATTCGGCCAAAATTGGGTTTGCTTGGGCCATTACCTGTTCTGAGATAACAGGCATATGGATAAGCCAAATTTTGGATAGCAAAGTATTTAACCATACAGAACTTTCACTTTTTTTAGATATAGTTTCACTAACATTAGATCTTTTTAAATCATCCCTTAAATTTCTTGCAAAACGAGAATACTCAAGACTGTAGACAGAGGCAGTACATGAGAAAATCAGAATTAGAGACCACCAAGAGAACCCATAATAGGCAAATAACCATGAGAAGAAACATGTTCCTATGATAGGTGAAGCATCGTGCCACCAATCGTTGAAAAAAGTTTCGATGATATAGTCCTTAATAGCCTTTGAATTGTTACCAACATTTTTGTTCTTACCAGAAGAATTAAACTCACCGATTTCTCTCCAAGGGAAAAATGTATCGAGTGATTCTTTATTAATCATTTCCTTTATTGACAGTTTCTCTTGGTTAGTGACACCGCCACTTTTCTTTGTGACATCTAAAGAGGTATCATAGAGATTCTTTTCTCTCGAAGGGGCCTTTTTAAGTTCATTTACATGAACAGCTTCTAAAGGAACCGTACCTATAGATCCAGAAATGTTGGGAGGAGGTAACCTCCTAGCCTGAGTCTTAGCAGGAACAATTGATTCCTTTGGAGGAGCATTTTCATCCTCATTATCAACATTCTCGATCGCATTCTCTATTGCATTGCCAACAGTACTTTCAACGCTAGCAGCACCAGTTTTAACCGAATCGAATGTGGTCGTAGCAGGTTTAACGGGGCTGTTAATACCGGCAATTGCTACTGTAGCATCAACTTCACCAGCACGAGCACTCATTACTCTTAATTGTTAAAAATTATAAATATTAACGTTTTTCTCTTACCTTATTTTCCCAGTAATCGTAATACCCTTTCTCTCCTGTATATAAATATCACACAATTCCAATCCTCTAAGTTTAATCCAAATAATTATCCTATAATATCTGTAATGAAAGAATAACTAAATAAATAGACACTCTTTCCCTTTCGAACAGATCAATCGTATTCGTATCTCCCTAATCCTTGCAGAAAAATAAAATGCTTGATTTAAAAGAACAGAACCAGATAACAAATAAATAAAACAAATTGTATATGAACAATGTAATATGATATGATTGCTGTGTTCTAATAGCACAATTTCATAAAACAAACCTAACAATCACACTTGTTATATACTAAAACCTAATATATTTTGATCCCTTCAATAATTTTTCAATAAAGGGCAGGTTGGACAACTTCTAGCAAAAAAATTCCTTTAAGGATGAGTTGTTGCAAACGAAAGGTGAGAGCAGCTTGATGAGGAATGAATGGAAGGTACAGGGAGATGGATAGAGGGGGGGCTGTTTTTGAATGAGTAGGTAGGTAAAGGGGGTTAGTAGTGGTCATTGTTGATAAATGTAGGATGGTTGATTGATTAATTGTAGAATTTGAACATTTTCTGCGATTAGTTAAGTCTAGTGCGACTAATGTTCTTCTCGTCAGTACGAAAGTGGTTTGATGGGGTTTGTATATACGATAGAGTTTAGATAGATGCGAGTTTTTTTGTTATATAGTAGAAGTTGTGATTGTAGTGAATGATGGGATAGGTTTTGATTTCATTGTTTGTCTTTAGGCATATCTGGAAGCTAGATCTGATCTTTTCTTGATTGCGTTAATGATTTGTTCCTCTGTGAAAATTTCTGTTTCGAACAGTTTGTTCAGGAACAGATGGTGATAGTTTTGGTTTAGATCACGTAAACGGAATGAACAGTATACAAATTGTAAGCATACTGAGTCACTTAATTTATCCTTTAAATTGGCCTCGGTTAATTCATTTAGGAGATAGCAGATACATTGGTTGACAAATTGAAGTAGTAATGGGTTTGTTTCGACAGGATCTATTTTGGTATTGATTATATTTTTTAATTCTTCTTGTTTTGGTTTTTCAGTGATGCTAGTATTCTTATCTTCTTCTTCTATTACCTTAGCGGTTGGCTCAGGTGTAGTAGTCTTATTCTGTGGATTAGTTTTCTCCTTTTCTATTTTGGTTTCGGGTTTAACTTCTTCCTCAGGTTTAGCCTTACCTTCATCTGATTTAGTCTTGTCTTCAAGTTCAGCTTTATCTTCAGGTTTAACTCCTTCACCTGTTTTGGCTTCATCTAAATTAGCTTCCTCCTTTGTTTTAACTTCCTCCTTTGTTTTAACTTCCTCCTTTATTTTAGCTTCCTCCTTTACCTCAAATTCCTCCTTTCTTTTAGGCTCTTCCTTTACCTCAGATTCTTCCTTTACCTCAGATTCTTCCTTTACCTCAGATTCCTCCTTTGCCCCAGATTCTTCCTCTTTCTCTACTTCAGTCATAACTGGTTCTTCCTTGGTTACCAAAGGAATAGCAAGAGGCTCATAACCGATTTGGAATGTTGTAGAAAATACACTCACAGAATTATACGTATATTCTCTCAACACTTCAATTTTCCTCTTAATCATCATTTCTAATAGAGACTCATCTGGAGGATCAATGTCAAGCAAGTAAGATGATATTTCTCTTTGAATGAACTTGAATCTCATCGACAAAAAAACTTGAAGCAAAGATATTGAGTTCTCTTTATCATCGAATGGAGGTATAGCAGCCAAATATTTTAAAATCTTCTTCAAAGAGTTGGTCGTGATATTGGTAGATAACAGTTTGACTAGACCAGTTAACATAGTTGTATTAATCTCATTTAAGACTTTTGCACAAATATCCTCTACAATGCTGGAACCTGGAAATTTGATCAATAAAGATTTAGAGTAGGTATATAGCATAATTGCTTCTTGGTAATGACCAGTTTTAATACAAGTACGTGCAAGAAATGGTACCTCCATTAATTCTGTAATATTATTCAAATTCTCTAGAACAGTTGCCAAATTACCAGAGTGGCTTGAACTTTCATTGTTCAAGTTCATTCTTTTTCTCAATCTCTGGACAGCTTGGTTAAATTCATCCTCTTCATTGGCACTATTGGCTTTTTCCTTATCTTTTTGTTCTAAGAAGCCTTCTATAAACAACTCATCATTATCTTGTGTACTTCCAGCCTTTTTCAATTGCGATTGGGAGTCATTGCTGTTACTAACATCCCTCAATTGTGCCAATTCTGAGTGTATAGAAGATATTATATCCATTGTATTGTTACCCAATACATCATCAATTACTTTTGTCTTGTTTGATACCAATAATTTCTTGATTTCTCTATCTATAATAGAAATTTGTGCATCAACTTCAGCAATATCCTCTACAATGGAACCAGGGAGTGGGTTAGAGGAAAAATAGTTTTCATATGACTTTGAATCCGATTGAAGAGTTTCTTCAAGAACTTCAATACAATATTTCCTTTGTTCACTCGTCAGTTTCTGATCTGACTGGATTAATTCATTCAATATAACATCCATTGTATAATATCAACTCTTGCTCTTCTAAAATATTTTCAATCCTTAAGGATATATCCTTCAATTAATCTTGATCCACCAGGGAAATTTTGAAGACAATGTTCTATCTTATGAATAGCTTAGTTTATCCTACAAGCATAAATTAAAGCTCAAAATCAAGCTTCTTTAACCTATAAACCCAGCCTTAAATTTCATTAGATCCAAAGCTTTAACATGTTAAGTTAATTTGTAATTTTTTGACAGCAGTACTGAAACACGCGTTAAAGATAAATAATAAAATGACGTATTAAAGACAAATTTAATATAAGAATTCACAGATTTAGTACTAAACAGAAAATTGGTATTAACACTATCATGAGCTAATCATATATATGATGAATATGGTCAGAACTTAGCAAAGGATATAGTCAATGATTGAGAACCTGTAGACTCTCAGAAGTTCTTCGCCGTACCATCGAAATCATATGAGGAGCCCTATAAATAAATTGTAAAAATCATTTTAGCAAATAAACTAGCCTCTTGTCAATTTTATTCACTGGCCCTTTGTGAGTCTCTCGATTGTTTTCTTGATCACATCTGCGGATTGGTCGAGTTCTTTACGTTTGAAATCAAGATGACGTTCCTTTGCATTGACCCAATCTTTTGATCTATTGAAAACCATGGCACCATGATGAGAGTCAAGAACAAAAGCAGCCTCTTGCCATAAGTATTGACTCTATAAATAGTTGTAAGTGTTTGCCACATACTTATTATCAAATATAAAGTTAGTAATCCACGCTTGATAACTTTGGAGAAGGTGTGTCAGCGGCTAGAGACACCTTTATCTCATGCTACTACTCTGCTTCCCCATCTTTAAAGGGTGAAAAAGAATAAACTTGAAATCTTTTACAAAATTCAAAAAATATACATACTTTGGATAACTTATTAAGGTTGCTTAATATTATATCAACCTCCTTAGTGTACTCATCCATAATATTGGCAGAAACCTCGTATAGCTGATCCCAATCCATTCTATCATCTAAATCTCCCTCATCGTTATTACGACCAGATGAGTTCACTGTCTCTTCGGAATCACTTTTCATTATCTCAGTAATATCATTGATCCTCACAAGAACATCTTCAGCCAGCACTGGCTTCTGAACCCTCTCTTTATATTCCTCATCTTGCCACTTAGCGCCTAAGTCAAAAAGACCCTTATTATCACCACTTTCAACAACCACAACACCATCAGCAACAACCGAATTAATCTCTTCACTGACAATATTACCACTACTCATATTCTCCTGGTTTCAATGACGTTGCCCTCCTTAAACAACCTCTTTAACCATTCTATCTTACAATTTTTATTAACTTCTTTTCTAAACTTTTACTTATTTATATATTTACATCTTTTCGCCATATTTATATAACTAAGCAATTTTATTTTGGGTGACCTTATGACAAGAGACCATTGTTATCCATGGTTGGTTGGAAACGTAAGGACCATTTAGGACCCAATGTATTGACTAATAGGAAGTCTGTTCCTCTGAAGAGCCACGATGCCATGTAAAGGATGAATGATAAGATTGCGACTAATCTTACTATGAATTGTACGAATGACAGTCTTTTATCTGATATTACAATGGATAATGGTTCGAAATCGTATCTGAAGAAGATACCTGGAATGCTTGTCGTTAATTTTATCTTTCCATCCTTTGGTGCAGTGTGGTACTCCGCCAGGGAGTACTGGTTGGTGTCTACTTCAGCACCTAATTTTTGGAATATTGTTGGAACAACAGATGTAGAGTAAATATATCTTGAGATAGACTTTTGCTTTTCGATCTTTGCAGTGCCGTCCAGTGGATTGTCGATGTAAGGGTAGAAATCCCCGAATGAGAATTCGTTGATGACATGGTTGAAGTCTATTTGGTCGAGTGGAGCTCTTCCGTTATCTCTATAACCCCAGCCTTTTGCGGTGAATTGTAATTCCCCAGCGACCCTATTCAATTTAACAGATCCATAGATATGACAACCGTCCACTTTGAACAATGGGTTCCCATCTGCATCGACTTGGGATTTGAAATCAAGTTTTTCTCTGAATTCAGCAGGGATAGCTTCTCCTATAATTTCGTCTAATCCAGGTGATACAATATCATTCTTGTTATTAACTTTAGTGCCATAAGGAACAAAAAAGGGCATATCTTCAAATATAAGTTCGTTGGAAACAAACTTACGATCCATAGTTTCATCCATAGCATTGACATGGATCAATTGGCAAGGCATTTTAATATACATGTCCATATTAATCTGGACAGTTTCCCTGATGGTTGGGTCTACGGAATACTGTTCATCGATATAACCACCAAAATAACTACCAAATTCAGTCCATGCAATAAGCAATAACATGAAGTACGTCAAAATAGATGACAGACCACCGTTAACAGACTTTTTAACATGTCTTTCCTCAGTTTTTGCTATACATTAGATCAATCAAGCAATTAGAGCTTCACCGTGATATAAATGTTAGTAAATATTATAAAATAGGAAGCAGCAACAAACATATATAATAAAAAATCAACATACGAAAAGCATCAAACGTTTTTAGACCTGCCATACCTGTCTATTCTTACTTATCTACTGTGTGTACAATTCAATATGTAAATTTATATACCTATTCTCTAATATGTTATACTTTTTAAGCTGTGTGAAATCTTGTTGCGGTGTCCAAATATTACGACAAATTTCAGTGGTTAAGAATAAGAAGTTTTGCAAATAACAGTTGAAAAGATAAAAATATGAATGTATAAATGATTGGATCAACCACATTTGAATATGGATATATATGCTAATGAGTCTTGTTTGTAAAACGAAGTGAATGTTATTGTTTTTTGTAGTGATTGTTTCTATTGGGGCCGGAAAGAGAGGGCTCTTTCCTATTTCTAAAAAGTTTCCTTTAAAAACGCATAGTTGATGATGGTTCAATCGGTTTGGCATCAAACTCGTCAGAACTAGAAGACATTCTTGTGAGTTCTTGTAATTCGAAGCTTTCTCTGTTCTCATCTAATGCATTGTCATCTGAAAATATGTCTATTTTGTTCATATCTGGTGCTTGTTCTTCAAGTTCATCGGACGTTGGATTCAACGCTGTTGGTTCATTGACGTCTGTGAAGACACCTTTATTGAATTTTAAGATATGTGTATCTGCGGCATCTACAGTATCTGGTGCAGTTGTGTCGGCAATACACCATTCGATACCTGACCACATGAAACAGGACATGACTATCATGATTAGAAGTACCCCAAGACAACCATGCCATGACTTCCCCAAATGGAAACTAAAACCAAATGGCGATAATTCAAAATTAATATCTGATCGTAGTTTTAAATTTATGGTGAAAAATAAAATGCCACTTAACAATCCACAGACTAAGTTGACAAATGACAATGTTGAAATCGTATGTACTAGTATTTTCTCCTTGATTGTATCGATTGAACGTCCCTTGATACAATAATACCATATGGTCAATACAATGATTACAGCTTCAACCGACAATACGACTATTAACATGTTAACCGCCAGCGATTCTTTTCTTCGAAAAGAGTCTATCATTTTGTCATAGCGCAATTGTTCGGAAGATGCATTGTGATCCGTAGGTTTCTCATAGGCAAATTCTAAAATTATATAAAGACCAAAATCCAATAATGCCTCTCTATAATCAAAAATATATGAGGATCCTACATCAATACAATTAATATCTGACTCAGTAGAGTTTCTTTTTTGCTCTAAATTACCATCATCATTAAAACGACTTTCAACATCAAATCGAATATCACAACGCTTATAAAGAGATAAAGTAATATACTGAGGAATCCCGTTGACCTTGCTGGAAGAGTAATCTACAAATAACTCTACCTCACTAGTCGATAACTGATATTCATCTCCATTCATAGCAGGAACATCTGAAGCAGCCTTTAAATAAGTAAATAGCCCATTTGAAATATCAGCCGAGTACCCATCAAATCTTGTAACATAAAAACTCACAGGTGAGACATTTGGACCTACCAAAACTACTAAACCAAACAATATCACTAGAAAAGAAGGCAAAAATCGAAGAAATTGTATCCATCTATCAAAGACACTTAAATTAGAAAATGGTTTATTCAATATATGCTTAAGACTATTTAATTCCATCTTATGAAATATAATCCCTTTTTGGCCTCTCCTTTGAAAGATCTCCTTTGTCTCCAAGGCTATATGCAATAATAAACCATAAATTAATCAGAACCGACACTACCGATCACTTGAAATGATCTAACTAACACTATTTTATAACGTTTTACTTGTTCTTTCAATATATATCTACTTTAAAATCCCTTTCCACTATTAAATTTCTAAATTTTAAAGGCTTGATATTAAAATGATTTTGAAAATTTACATTTTAAACCATAACAACAAACAGGAAGGTAGATAAAAGGAGGTTTAATTGGGTGAAGTTGCTATCGGAAGACGGTTTTGGGTGTGTTGCAGCTGTTAAGTCAGTGGTATTTTATTGGATTGTTTTGAAAGCAGTGTTTCAAATAGATTTTTGAGGCGGCAATTGGATCATTAACATTTATTGACTCTTTTGCTAGTACTCTAGAAACATAATAATAAAAATAATAATAGGAAAGATGGCGCATTCCCAGAAGGATTTAGCAGGTTGGAAGATTGTCATTACCGATGCTGAGAATAATGTATTGGATGGATCAAAGCGTAGGTCCAGAAGAAATGCTCCTAAGGAATATATACATCTTGAACGAGAATCCGATGAGCTACGTTTTACTAGGGGAGATAGCATAATAATGTATGATGAAAAGGTAGATTCCAATATTGTTTATTTAGTAAATGAGATTAGGTTGAACACTATGAATAATGTTGTAGAGATCCTGGGGATGTTGTATCTGGGGCATGATGATTTGGATCCAATTAAATATTTGGAGCAATTCGATCCAGATTTTGTTAATGATGATCGATCTGATGAGGAATATGTGGCGAGAATAGAACAAGATGTAGGTAAGAAAAGATTGTTTTTAACTGCTTCTCTCTCTGAAATATGGCTGATGAATTTCAGAGGAATGGCGAACATCTTAGAAGAAGAAGAGGCAAAAGATCTAACTGATAAAATTGAAGGTAAAGATTTTGTAGTAAATTATGTGTGTGATCCAGATTCGACTAATTTCGTGAGTATAGAATTCAAAGGAGTAAGAAATAAGATTTTGGAATGTGAACCGAAAGAAGCAGAAGAATTTCTGAAAAAAGTATCCCTACCTAAAGTTAATACGAATACCATTAAGTCACAAGAAAAGGA
This sequence comes from Vanderwaltozyma polyspora DSM 70294, assembly GCF_000150035.1. Taxonomy (NCBI): domain Eukaryota; kingdom Fungi; phylum Ascomycota; class Saccharomycetes; order Saccharomycetales; family Saccharomycetaceae; genus Vanderwaltozyma; species Vanderwaltozyma polyspora. The sequence goes on from NW_001834639.1 coordinate 33,078, forward strand.
GCCAAAGAAAATTGCGAAGTCAATGAAGTCAAGGAAATCAGTTGTCGAGGATATTAAATTGGAATCTGAGAGTGAAAATAATTTGGCATCTTCTTCAAGTGATGAAGAACAAGATAATTCTTCAGATTATGCCAATGATAATGGAAATCACATAAGCACAGATGAAGAAGATATAGATAACGAAGAGGAAGGAAGTGGAAATGATGATAACAATGATAATATCTCAATAGATACTGATGAAGAAGAATATGGAAGAAAAAATAAGCGTAAAAGAAGAACTACACAAACCACTTCAGTTAAGGCCCCAAGAACTAAGAGGAAAGCGACTAGTACTGTTGTGGATGATAATCCTAGATCGGGTACACCTAAAACTACTTCTAATCAGCAAAATGGCTTATTTATTAGAAAATTCACGAAAAGAAATGTTGCCCGTGCTAAAAAGAAATATACCCCATTCTCCAAAAGGTTTAAGTCAATTAAGGATATACCTGACTTGACTAAACTAGCCGAATTTAACCAAGCATCCGCAGATTTAGAAATTGCTAGGTTGGAAGATAAATTAAGGGCACCAAAAGGTCAAAAAGTAGTGGAAACTATTTTCTCCAAGGTTAAAAAGAGACTCTATTCTTCTCATGGTAGAGAAGAGATTATGAAATCTACAAACTTCAATGATTATTTACCTGGACGTGAAAATGAATTTGCATCAATTTACTTGAGCTTGTACAGTGCAGTAGAATCTGGAAGTGCAACTACTGTCTATGTTGCAGGTACACCAGGTGTAGGGAAAACTTTGACAGTTCGTGAAGTTATTAATGAAATGCAGAATTCGGTTGATAATGGGGAACTACCTAAGTTTCAGTATGTGGAATTAAACGGTTTAAAGATGGTTAAACCTACCGATAGTTATGAAGTTTTATGGAATAAAGTGTCTGGAGAGAGATTGACATGGGGTGCAGCAATGGAATCGCTTGAATTCTATTTTAATAAGGTACCAAGAGAGAAAAAGGGGATTGTAGTGGTACTATTAGATGAATTAGATGCATTAGTGACTAAAGCCCAGGATATTATGTACAATTTTTTCAATTGGACTACATATGAAAACGCTAAATTAATAGTTGTTGCGGTTGCCAATACTATGGATTTGCCAGAAAGACAATTGGGTAATAAGGTTTCATCAAGAATTGGTTTTACGAGAATTATGTTTGCCGGTTACACACATGATGAACTAAAGAATATTATTAATTGTAAATTGCAAGGCCTTAACGATTCATATTTCTATGTTAATTCCAAGAATGGTAGTGCACATTTAATCAATCCCGAAGAGGAGAGCAGTATTGATGACGAGAACCTACCGAAACACATTAAAAAGGTGCAATTACGTATGAGTGATGATGCTATTGAAATTGCTGCCAGAAAAGTTGCTAGTGTCAGTGGTGATGCTAGAAGAGCATTAAAGATTTGTAAAAGAGCTGCAGAAATTGCAGAACAGTATTACATGTCTAGGCATGGATATGGTTATGATGGGTTGCCATTGGAGGAAATAGATGATTTTGATATGGAGAATGATGAAGATGTCATAGCGTTACGTAAAGAAAGGGCCAATAACAAAGCGCTTGAAATGACAGAACGCGATAATGATGATTCTATCCAAACGGTTCATATCTCACATATAGTGAAGGCTTTAAATGAAACAGTCAATTCACGTACAGTGAAAGTGATTGAAAGGTTGCCATTTACAGTAAAATTGTTTTTATATGCATTGTTAAATTTAATGAAAAAGACAATGAAACAAGAACAACATTTAGGAGATATTATTGACGAAATAAAGCTGCTAGTAGATGTGAATGGTAAGAACAAGTTTATAGTTGAGATCAGCAAGACACTGTTTGGCCAAGATAGCAGTCCTAACGAGCCCAGTCAACTAAGAATGGTTTCTTGGAATTTTGTTCTTAACCAATTGATAGATTCTGGTATTATAATTAGGCAAACGTTGAAAAATGAAAGAAAGAGTACAGTAAAACTGAACATTTCCACAGAGGACATCAAGAATGCCATTGAACGTGAAGATAGTTTGAAAGGTTTGTAAGCAATTAAATAGTTATAATATATAGCACAAAAAATATTACAATTCAAGAAATTATCTTTAAATATATAGTTTCCACCAATTTATTTTATTCTTGAAAAACTAAGGTATCTTGACCTCAACATTAATTAATTTTTAAAAAAGAGAAAAATGCAGAAAATAACCAAGTGACTTATCCTTAACTACAATAAATACAAGATATCGACCATTAAATACAGAATCGAATACATTCTATTACTTTCTAGTCAAGAACAGATGACAGCGATGTTTTTAATTGCTTTGGTCAGATGTGACACTAAAAAACGTGATTTGGATAACAACAGTCACTCAAAGATAAATATGCACCCGTACATTATCAGCATAAATCCTTGTATTTTCTCTCTACTTTTCTTTTCGGAATGAAAAAAAACTTGAAAACTTGAGAAATAGAGAAATTGAACAAAACGGACAAAATGCAGTAAAACGGTGCGCGTGTTTGTGAGTTTCTGGTAAGCGTGCGATAGATGCCCGCGACGATAGCGAGCAGGCCGATGCAACGACAAGAGATGATGTGCATGTGTGCATGTGTCTCTGGCTGTTACGCCATATTGTCTGTGTCCTTGGTATAAACTTTACGAAGTCGGTGGTCTCCCTGCGCGAGAATTTCCCAAACAACACACACAAACTTGGGCACGTGAGCGTGAACATGAGCGTGAACATGAACGTGAAACACAGACGGGTCCAAATGGGACGGACCACTCGCGCTAGACAGAACATCTCCAAAATCTCCTTCTAGCTCTAGACAGAGGACCCCAGCCTAGACCAGTTCATTCTCGGCCCGCCTGTGCTGGAACCCAGGCACACCGCGCACCGGCAAACAGACGCAACAATGAAAGTTTCAGTATACCAGCCAAGCAGTGAAACTTTTTCATCCACTGTGAAATTTACCAAACCAAGTAACCAGACACACAGAGAAGCAGTGAGATGTGATCCAATAAGCTAGGTAAACTACCATCATTATTTCCAACATCTTCACCATCACCGTTTCTAATACCTAGTCTAGTCTAGTTTAGTCTAGTCTAAACGTTGTAATTGTAGTTCAATGCAAGACAACCCAACTAACTCTTTGTTACAACTATTGGATTGCGAAAATATTGTTAGAGATATGTAACTAACTACCATTTAGTAATCTTTCTTCAACAAACTTGTCGTCGAATGCAGATGGATGATGGATTTGGGCTCACTCTTTCAGTGGTAAGATTGAATATTGTATTGTTTGTAGTTTTTTTCAAATATTGACAAAATATATTTGAAAATTGATATTGTTATATTATATTATATTAGTGGGTAGTATAAATTTGTATTAAAGTTCGTTTTAGTTACAATATAAGAGTATCACTCCCAATAGACCAATCAAGAGCATAATCACCATGGCTGTCGGTAAGAACAAGAGATTATCCAAGGGTAAGAAAGGTTTGAAGAAGAAGGTCGTTGACCCATTCACCAGAAAGGAATGGTTTGACATCAAAGCTCCATCCACTTTTGAAAACAGAAATGTTGGTAAGACTTTGGTTAACAAATCTACTGGTTTGAAGAATGCTGCTGATGCTTTGAAAGGTAGAGTCGTCGAAGTATGTTTGGCTGACTTGCAAGGTTCTGAAGACCATTCTTTCAGAAAGATTAAATTGAGAGTCGATGAAGTTCAAGGTAAGAACTTGTTGACTAACTTCCACGGTATGGATTTCACTACCGACAAAGTTAGATCCATGGTCAGAAAATGGCAAACTTTGATCGAAGCTAACGTTACCGTTAAGACTTCCGATGACTACGTTTTGAGAGTTTTCGCCATTGCCTTCACCAGAAAGCAATCTAACCAAGTTAAGAGAACCTCTTACGCTCAATCTTCTCACATCAGAGCTATCAGAAAGGTCATCTCTGAAATCTTGACCAGAGAAGTTCAAGGTTCTACTTTGGCTCAATTGACCTCCAAGTTGATCCCAGAAGTTATCAACAAGGAAATTGAAAACGCTACCAAGGACATCTTCCCATTGCAAAACGTCCACATCAGAAAGGTTAAGTTGTTGAAACAACCAAAATTCGACTTAGGTTCCTTGATGGCTTTGCACGGTGAAGGTTCCGGTGAAGAAAAGGGTAAGAAAGTCTCCGGTTTCAAGGATGAAGTTTTAGAAACTGTATAAATTAATTTAAAGAGTTTATAAGTCATTTATTTTACATATATTATGTCTCTTTTAAAGTTTTAACCATTAATATTTTACATATTTTATTTTCGGTTTTTATAGAGTTATAAAGTAAAAACGTATACCATATTACTATAATTTTAATCGATTCTTACACAACTCAAGAATTTTGCATCTTCCCAGTACTTAAACCAATTAAGCCTTATTCCCTATATAAATAGATAAAATTATTTACTTATTATCTGTTTATTTAAAAATTATTATCCTTTTCAATAAAGTTTTTCCGTTTATTAGCAGCAAGCATTGCTGTAATACCTTTTCCAATTCTATAACGTGCATCTCCGGATTCATTGTTTACCTTTTCGTAATCATATTTAGGAGCAAATCTATTTGATCCTTTATTTCCCCCAACAGTATAATTGTCATCATCTGTTTTATCCTTGTTATTCAACTTCTTTAATGCGTCGTCAGCACTTAATAATGTGTTGTAAAAGTCAAGAACCTTTTCATGAGCCTGGATTCTACTTCTATCGAAATTTAAAACCTGTAATCCATCTCTAGAAACCGCTCTCGACAAAGCAACGTATGCTTGACCCTTTTCAAATACATTCTTTAAATCAACCTTCACTTTAGGTAATGTCTGACCTTGAGATTTATGGATCGATAAGGACCAAGCTAGCATTAGCGGTAATTGGATTCTTGATACAATAGGTTTTTCATTCTCATCTTCGATAGACCAATCTTCAGGTTCAACCAAAACAGTTCTAGAAGACATATCAGAATTCTTGAATCTAACAAGAGGAAGTTTCCTTTTTCCAGTAGAAGATTTATGAATTTCTTGTAGTAAATTCTTCTTCCTGTTGATATTGTCAATAATTTCGGTACTGTCACCACTAACATTTGATAAAAAATCGAATATGTTAACCCCTAAACTAGATATTTTATAATCTTCTTCTGTTTTGCAAAAAGCTTCTTTTACCAACTTGTTTCTTACTGCTGTACCATTTTCTTCATCATCGCTCTCAGACTTCCATGCTTCTTTTAATAAAGATGGATCTTTCTTTAAGGTTTCTAACTCATCAACATCCAATGTTGGATTCCTTACAATTATTTCGTAAAACATATATGTTTCGGGATCCATAAAGTCAATAACTTTCCCTAGGGATCCATTTACCAAAGTAGCATCGATATTTTTGATCATCATGACTTGGGCGCCAATTTTTAACTTTAACTCTTTAGGAGCAAGGAAATTTTGAAGCAACCTTTCTTTTAACTCAGTATCCTCCAAAGATCCACCATCAATTGCATGGTATTTCATTGTTGCCCCAGGAAGTTTGGCTAATCTTGAATTATTAGCTTTTTCCACCTCATAACGTGTGCTATATAGTTCCGCAGGTATAATTTCATCCTTTTCTAATTCCCTCGATAACTTCTTAAATTCAGTTTCAGTCTCGATATCAATTTCTCCTAATCTCATTTTATTTAACATGTCAATAAATTTTGAATCACCCTCCTGTCTAAATACCTTCTGCAACATAATTGTGACATCGATACCATCTTTCCATAAGCGTGATTCAAACGCAAATGTACTAGGATTATCAGTATTCTTTGATACAGGAGGTAGCTGAAAGAAATCACCGCAAAATATTAACTGAATATTACCAAATGCACGTTTACTCCTTCTTATTTTTTGAGCAATCACATCTAATTTGTCCAGGAGTTCGCCATTTAACATCGATATTTCATCCACAACTAAGACCTTTATTTTCTGCCACCTATTTAAGTGTTTTCTGGATCTACGAACTTTCTTATAAAGATTATTTGTATCACCATTCCCTAGCCCAATCCCGGCAAAGGAATGTACAGTAATACCACCGATATTACAAGCCGCCAACCCAGTGGAGGCAGTAACAGCTACTTTCTCGTGACCATACTTGTTTCTTAATGCTTTTATCATTTCACGTAAAAGTACAGATTTACCAGTACCAGCACTACCTGTGTAAAAGATATTGAACCCTTTTTCCGCTAGCTTAATGATATCCTCTTGTTCTTTACTTAATCTAATAGGAATTTTAACTTTTGTTCGTTCTGGTAAATTCAACTTCTTTGTTTCGTCATCAATGTCAGCATACCCTGGTCGTTGTGTGAGAAACCTAAACTTTTCTCCATATACTGTTGCTGTTACATTTTGATTTGGTATGTCCTCTTTAACATTTTTTTTAGTTTCAGATTTTGTAATTATGACACTGCTTTCCAAGATATCAGAATCTGGAATTTCCGTTCTTTCTACGTTAATATTTCTTAATCCTGTTGAATCTTTTGCCGTGGAAATTGCATTTTTAATTGGAATATCTTCCGAGTTCTTGAGTAAGGCTTCTTTTTTATCAATTTCAGATATATGCTCTATCATTTTGGCATCTGCCTCCAATTGGCTTTGTATAAATAATGGGCCTTCTTCTTCTATAACAATTACCGGAGGAATATTGGGCTTTGGAGATGAGAATGAGGAAGAAGAAGAAGATTCTCTAAAATCACTTACTATATCGATATCTGTAAAATCGATTGCCTTTAAGGCATCTTCCTCCTTTTTTAAATCTAATAATTTGGGAGTTTTGTTTATAATTTGGGTACTTTTCGCTACTTCAGTTTTATCAAATAGGCCTGAAAAGCTTGAGTTAAGTTGTTGCGGAGGGTTTTGAATATGGTTGGAAGAAACAATGTTACCGCCAGTTAATTTCTTATTATTTTGTTTCCCAAACATTTTCAAAATCAGTAAATCATCATCATAATCATCTGAAGAAATATTTGATTTTAGTTTTTGCAATTTTTTACTATTTTTGCTATCACCAGTAGCGGTAACAATATTCTTCCTTGCAATGGGGTCTTCTCTTTTTGGTACTAAATTATCAGTAACTTCCCAATCTCCAGTATCCGAAAGTAAGTCATTTAAATCATCTGACGATATTTTTCTCTTCTTGTCATTCCAAACATTATTGAAAGTAGCCATTTGCCTTCTGAGATATATTGATGACCTATTAGTAGCTTTATAATCTTTGGAAACTCCGGTTAAACTCTTAAGATATAATTTACCAATTTTTTGAAATATCTCCCAATTCCTTAAACCCATATATACAACACAAATTTTAGCACCTCACCAACTCGATTAAATCAACCTCTTGTACCTTTTCTCTATTTGCAGCCCTCAAATAAAAGGTATTTACGAATCGATATTTCTACCTTTTAAACTGATCGTTAATTTAACAACTTTATCCTCGAATTTAAAAATCCAAAAATGGAATAAGAACCAGAATAATTCAAATATCAACAAATCAAACACCTTAGTCCCTTCTCTGACCTTTTTGCTCTTACAGAAGTAGATCTTTTAATCATTATCGTTATGTGTATTATTTCATTATTGATCTATTTTAATATCAGATCTAATCCCGGTACTTAGTATATAAGAAATCTGATATTTAAAGAAATTCGAGATGAGATGAGATGAGATGATCCGTTAAACAAGGTTGTTTATGAAGGTCTTGTTATGTTTCAGTACGTTGGGTAGTGTTCTGAGATTTATATAAGTTGCTATTGTTATGACGGTATCGAAATTTGGTCGATTTTTGGTTTCTAAAGAGGAATTATGTCTAACAAACGTGTTGCAAGTTGGACAGTCTTTCAGATGGATATTTGATGAGAAACTGAATCAGTACTCGAGTAGTTTGAAAGTTGGAAATGATGAGAAGTATGCCCTGGTTGTGCTGAGACAGAATAGTAGTAATGGTGAAGATTTCGTTGAGTTTGGTTCAGTAGGGGGGGATTGCGAGTTGGGAACGTTAGATTCTCATTTAAGAAATTATTTTAGGTTAGATGTATCTGTGAATGATTTGTATTCCACACAATGGTTACCTAGAGATGATCGGTTCAAGTCACATAGTCCATCAGGGAATCGGATCTTGGCTCAGGAACCATGGGAGACTTTAGTTTCATTTATCTGTTCAAGTAACAATAACATTTCAAGGATAACAAAAATGTGTCATGAATTGTGTTCAAAATTTGGTAACAAGATAGGTACATTGGGGGATGTAGACTACTATTCATTTCCTAGTAGTGATGATATAGTAGAGAGATCCTCTGAAGAAGAATTGAGAAAACTTGGATTCGGGTATAGGGCTAAGTATATCATTGATACCGCCAAAATGATGGTTGAAGATAAAACCGCAAATGGATATACTAGCGACACTCAATATCTTATGGAACTTGGTTCCAAATTGACTTACGAACAACTGAGAGAACATCTGATGAGATATTCCGGTGTGGGTCCAAAAGTTGCCGACTGTGTGTGTCTGATGGGGTTTAAAATGGATCATGTAGTACCAATCGATACTCATGTTAGTAGAATTGCCAAAAGAGATTATAACTTTCAAGCAGCTAAAAATAAAATAAAAGACTTATCTAAGAAATATACTGAATACCCTATTACCAGGAAAAAAATAAACATGGAATTGGATTTAACAAGGTTGATGTTTGTTGAAAAATGGGGTGAATATGCAGGTTGGGCTCAAGGTATATTATTTTCCAATGAAGTTGGAAATGCTAATGGGGCAACATCTACTGGGAAAATTAAGAAACGTGAATTAGAGGTTAAACCAGAAGTCAAGGAAGAAAATACAACTGTAAATAGCAAGACAAAAAGAGTGAAAAGACAAAGTTATTGAAATGATTAAATTTCATACATGAATTTTAATATTAATGGAGTCTTAGGATATATAAATTCTGCCTATAGGTTAGTAAATACCAAATAATTATATACAGGGATTAATGACATTTTTAATTGGACAATTGTTTGATAAGAATTCTATGAAGATTGTTCGGACACTGGTTGAGTTGCTTGGGATTGAGCTTGAGCTAGTCTATTTACATATTCAGCAACAGTATCCAATTCATCATATCTAGATACAGCATTACCATTATTCCTCAACTCTAGCACAGCTTCACAAGCTTCTTTAACGTCCTTTTCAGTATTTTCGCATGTAAATACTAAAAATGCTTCACCTGCATCAGTGATCTTATTGTTTGGAGTTTGGTCAAGGAATGTTTTGATATCATTGTTTCTTTCTGAAAATTTCTTTACCTTTAAGTTTGCTATCAGTTTCATACCATCAATGAATCTTTTGTTAACCACATTCTCATCAATAAATTCACTTATACCAAAGATTGATTTTTGGAATCTTGACAATTGTTCGAACGCTTCTTCATCTTCATCTTGGGATAAGAGCAAGAAGTCTTTTTCAAATTCTTGTACAAATGAATCCACTTCTTCAACAAAGGCTTCGTTGGCAATTCTATAAGACCAATCACGTTCACTCAATACATGTCTAATTCTCCACATAGTAGTTCTTACTTTATCGGCCACTTTTTCAAAAGAATCATCACTACTTTCGACAGCAGTCTTCAAAAGATGGTTCTCCCTTGCTAAAATATTACGTTCTTTCAAAGATGTATACCACAACGAATGTAGGTCTTCGAACGATTTCCTTCTCAATTCCGGAATTGTCCATGGTCTGGAGTGGTTATCTAAATCAGCACGATCTCTGAGAAACTTCTTGTCAGCAAAGAATTGCCATAAAGGATGATCTTCAGGACAGACTATATTTTTAGCAGATGGAGGAATAGGAGCTCTAATCTTCAAATTATTATCATGATGAGTAACCTGAGATGGTTCGGACTTGATAACTCTAGCCTGAGGTTTTGGCTTAGGTTTAGTATACTTAGTTCTTGCACTCAAGCGAACTGTTGTGTGTAAACCCCTTTGAACATTCAACATCTTAATTGAACTATATTCTATTTCCAACTCTTTATACCAATATAACTATATGGCTATGTGTATGTATATGTACCTGTACACTTGTATTTTTGGCTGTCAGGTTTATTATTTCCTTTGCTTAAAAAGTTCACCAAAAATCCAGAAATATGTCAATTTTCAATAAAATTTCAAAATTGAACCCAACTTTTAATCCAATACCAATGTGATCCAATCAATACACGTTCGATACCTCCTATGAACCCTTAAAATAACCAACAAACACCGTTTTAAAACTTATCTTGATCATAGAGAGTGCTTTATAACTGTATAAATTTTTCACTTTTAATATAATAATCGTTAAACTGAAAAGGTGGTTGAAAAAAAAAAAATGAAATTTAAACAACGGTTTAAATCAAGAGTTTTATTCAAGAAAGCCTTGAAAAGTTGATGATATCAGGCTAACAGGTTAGGTTTATGGGATTGTGATTGAGTAATTGGGACTTATTAGTGTTGTTTGTGTATAATTAGTATTTTTCAGCGGTTTAATTGGATTAGTAGTTGTTATTTTATCAGGAGAAAAGATGTCATTGGAAACACCATTAGATTTATTAAAGCTCAATTTGGATGAGAAAGTGTATGTGAAGCTGCGTGGGGCTAGGGAGTTGGTGGGTATTCTTCAGGCGTTTGATTCCCATTGTAATATTGTTCTTAGTGATGCAGTGGAGACTATTTATGAGTTAGTAGATGGAGAGTTGAAATCTAATGAAAAGACCTCAGAGATGTTGTTTGTAAGAGGTGATACTGTAACTTTAATTACTACACCAACAGATGACGAATGATTCGATGGGTAAGGGTTGTTTATAATTTTATGTATATGTACGTCATAACTTAATGCATTCTATTCATTATTAAAAATCAGGGTATGTAAACCAAATTCCTGGAAGACATATTTATATAGATTTGGATATATATATATATATATATGATGGCTTTGATAAAAAATGTGGAGATGAGAGGGGGGCAACTTTCAGATACTGTTACGTCTATGCGTCAAGAACTCTGAAACTGAAGAGTTTGCTAAATTGGCTTTCGATCCAGGAATATTTGGCATTTTATTTTCGGTCACTAATTCATTTAGATATTCTCTGCCAAAATCAATACCAACTTTATAAATTTCTTCAAACTTGCTAAAATCTAAGGTCGCAAAATTCTCAATCGGTGGCCTCACGTATATTACTCCAGGTAGATGTTTGGCTCTTTCTAGTGCGTTCACAGATGCAACGTAACCTAATCTCATTTGAATTTCCGCCATTGTAGGAATATTAGGGTAACTGGAAAATGGGTTCCACCTATTAAGCAATATCCAAAACCCATTTAAGGAATCACCATATTTCATTAGCGTCCTGTCATCAACAGAACCGACATCGACTGCAAATATTGTACTACAACCACGGGCTTTCATTTCGTCGACAGGAAGATTGTCAACATAACCACCATCTAACAGCATTGTTCCGTTCTCTTCTAATGGTGGAAGCAGACCAGCTAATGACATAGATGCTCTGATATATCTCCATGCGTACCCAAAGGAATGTATTTCCTGGATAGATTCTGTTATATTGGTGGAATTACAATAATATTGAATCCAAAAATCTTCAATTCTTGTGTCACCAAATGCTTTCCAAATACCACGATTAAATTCGTGACCAGTAGTGTATGAAGTAACTGGCCATGTTAAGTCACTTAACATTCTCCAAATAGATGAAATTCTCCCTACAAATTTCTTTAGTCTACCATATATTGGAACAATGTCGTAATCTTTTGCATACAAACCACTAACAAATGCACCCATTGATGTACCACCAATCAAGTCGATTGGTATACCTTGTTCATCAATTGCCTGCAATACACCTAAATGACTTAACCCTCTTGCACCACCACCACCTAAAACAACACCAATAGCTTGACCAGATAAAATTCTTGCTAATCTTAAAAAGTCACTCTTATGCGAATGGACAGAAGTATAATAATGTCTTTTTGTCCCCCTTATCTTGGCAGAGAATAATTCAACTTTAGATTTAATTGAATCGGGTACATATTTTGATAGGTTCTCTTGAGTTCTCCTGCTAAACTCAGTTTGGATTAACTTATCAACTAAAGTTGAAGGTCCGCCATTTATTGACTCTGACTTTCCATTTGACTCAGCATCCATTTGGTTCACAATATATTGGATATGATGGTGTGAATGGACCCAGCTTCTCTCTTTTAGCCATTTGTAGGTTGAACCAGGCTCTATATATCTTTCTGGATGTAGTAATATTAACTCAGTCCTTGCCGTTGTCTTTGACTTTACTAATAGTCTTTCATATTCACCAATCTTAGGGTCATCATTTACATCTGCCAATAATAAAATACAATCACCCTGCGCTATACAAGTTGAAGTCCAACTTGAATTCACGGGTGTATCTGCAATGTATACAACAGTGTTGTATATTTCTTCCAGCTCAGCAAAATATCCACTTTGTTTTAATTTTGCCAATTTGTCAAAAGCATGCCTTCCAAGATGGGATAAAGCTGTTCTTTGAGTAAGGCCAATTGTGTTACATCCAACTTGTTTGAATGCTAGAACTAATTTATAGGCAAATGCTTCGACAGGTAAACCTCCAGTCACGGGTAAGATTGTAATAGTTCTGTATGTAGTTAACTTTGAGGTTGTTCCTCTAATATCATGAGGAGTGTGGATATGTGATACAGATTTGCTGGATGGTATCATTAAATTAAAATCATATTTATAACCATTATCACCTACACCCTTATTCTCTGGCGCCGGGAGTCCCTTGATGTCCATTATTTTCCTTGCCACTAATCTAGATATACGGAACATAATTGAAGGTTGTTCAGAGGCCAAAATTTCAAATAAGGTCCTAGGAATACGAGCTAATTCTGAATCACGTACAGCTACAATGCTGTACAAACGTTTTGTTGCAGTTAACACCTCGACTTCACCAAAACTTTCACCTTGTGCTAACTCACCTATTGTTGTATATTTTACTTCATCAGGAGGTGTTTTATCCTGGTTACCTGATATATTGTTTTGTTCCTGGAGTTGCCTTAAGCGACCATTTAGTACTACATAGATACCATTTGCAGGATCGCCTTGATGAAATAGTGTTTCTGATGCAGATAAATTAATCCACTCTAATGCATGGTCAAGCTTTAACATTCTGGGAGAAATTAAACTAGTTAAAGTTTCAGAGAACCTTAAGTATATTAGGAAATATTTATCACATAACCTTTCCAAAGTTTCGTTTGGTAAAAGTCCAACGTAAAC